>NC_072735.1:62154491-62303598 GCF_026930045.1 Uloborus diversus
CTCAGCGCAGCATGCCAGAAATGTGAAACCAAATGCAAATGGCTATTCAGTATCAATGACATTAATCTGAACCAGATCACGTTTAAAATGGCTACTTAACTTTTTTTTTTCTTACTTTCCCACTTGCTCACTGTTTAACTACTTTGAACTTTATGCTGGTTTCTCATTATCCTGATATCTTAGTCGATAGTACCTCAGAACACGAGAAAGTAATGGGAAATGCAACCACAGTCATTTTGCTCAAGATCATTTTTATGTGAAACTCAGGGGTAACGCAGAAGCAGACGTTTATATACTCAGCTCACGAATAGACTTCTGACTCCTGAGGTAGTTTTTGATTACTGTCATTTTGAATTATATTCTTAATAATTCTTAGCAGGTTCTTTAGAAAATCGCCCGTCAAGGTATGACGGGTGAAAATTACTTCTACATTTGAACGAAGCAGTTGCCTGTCAACCTTTGCCTTTCAAACAGCTAAACAGATCAGCATTGAATTTTCATACCCAAAATTTTGCATTTCAGACAAAAAACACAATTTGCAGATCACATATGTTTATAATTTTTTATGGCTTTTAAAACTGAAAAATAACAACTATTGACTGATGTATGGGAAAAAATATTTAAAAAAACCCCCCCCAAAAATGTAAAAAAATATTTATTTTAGTAGCTTATGTGTTCTGCTGCATGTTACATAGAACACAGAAATTTCAGTTTTTGGTGTCAAAACAAGTGTTAGAAATTTTTTATTGGTTATTTTTAGTTATGTATCGAAACAATATTACGTACTTCTAGAGCCTACAGCTTTTTTTTTTTCCAGAACAGAAATTTTTTTATTTTTGACCGAGTTATAAAGAAAACAAAAAGTACTAAGCGGCCATCTTTGATCCGCCGTTTTGGATAGAAGCTCACATGAGAATTTAAGGGACTTTTCAGGAATTTTTCTACACATGTTCAGGAACTAGTCCTGAAAAATTCAGCTAGTTATAAATTTGTGGCGTATCGACCCTATTTTTAGCCTAAATTTACTGGGCTATAATGTAATAGTTTCTGATGAGAAAAAATATAATTAGGAGGGACTAGATGGTTTTTGCTACTTCTTGTACGATCTCTGTGAAGGAAAAAACCTATTTCAAAGCGTACATTTGGAGGCAGCTCAGTAAAGGTCTGAAGACGTTTCGCAACGTACAGAAATTATACCAATTTTCTGTGCAGGGCAGAATGAATTTAGAGAGTAATGTTGATGTACTGAGAAATATTTTTTTTAACAAAAAATGCCGTTAATTGCGAGTTTAAGCAGTTTATTCCAGCAGGATAATGCCTAATTACAAGTTTCTCAAACCTCAAAATGAATTCTTTGAACTTAGTTCGTGAAATTACTGTACAACCGGAGAAAAGGCTTGATCCGTGGCCTCGCTTGATCTGAGTTTAACAAAAACTTTGTGAGACATTTTGACACCTGAGGTATGAAAAAATGGTATTCAATATCGGAACAAGCAAGTAGTCATTTTCTCCATCGAAAAAGTCAGCGTAAAAAAATTCCAAGTACGTTTTTCAACTTCCATGACATCAGGACTGATAAAAGTGACTGAAAAAAAGAGGAATACTATTGAATACTAGAGGTTTTCAGAGCAAAATGCTAGTTGTCCTTATAATTTTGTCTAGTGTCAACAATGACATTTTTTTTTATTACACACGGTAAAACATTTATATTTTGTATTTTCAAATGTTCTGCTATCCACAATAATTTCTAGCATTGAAAGGCATTTTGTGTAAAAATTTCACTGAATTATTTCAGAAGTATATTTTTTACTGTGCAATTTTCTGTGTGTCTTTATAATTCTGACCACCACTGTACATAAAACCCGAGAAACAAGATTACACTACGACTAACAATCGGTTGAAAAAAAGTCCATATGCAACAGACTTTACACTTATCAAGAGGTGAAACTCTACTACATCTCCGACTAATAACTTTTAATTAAAAAGATTAGTCGGTCATCTGATAACCATCGGTCCACAACTCAATGATGCTTTCAGCCGTATGTCCTTGTGAAATGGATGTCGCGTTTAAAAGATGGTGATAAAGATTGTTACAGAGGATATTTATGGCTTTTGATAGCGTTAAGGAAAAAAGAGTGGGTACAGAAATTTGAGATATAATTGAACTTCCTATGGTGAAGATAAGGGGCGACTGAATTAATTTTATGGAATGAAAGTGCTGAAGCCGAGAAAACATCTGTTGTAGGCCTTTGGGAACGTTAAAAATGTGAAGACAGTTTGGGTGGTCGAAGGTGCGCTAGTGGCGTAGTAATTTCAGGCCCAATGATTTTTATTCTAAAATTACTGTTCATGAAACAAAATTAAATTTTTTACGTTTTTATTGAGCAATCACGAATACTTATTAAGCCCACTTGACCGAGGTTCATGTTGTTCTGATTCTTCAGATTACAATGACGACGAGAATAAGTCCAGCTTGTTGTTTTAATATTTATTTACAGGACAAATTTTCGTCGCCATGGTTACAAATCGTTTGCGTTCATTCAAAGGTTCAACTGGAGCAGATTTTGCTTTAAAAAACGGTGGGTGTGTGTGTAAAATTACGGCCTCCATGAGTGAGACCACTCCGGGGCGTGACGTCTATACCCCTCGACATTTTATAGTGTGGTTCTCGTTAATTGATGCTTGACATTGAACGATATCATTTATGTTTGTGTTGAAAATAAGAGAAATTCTTAGATTAGTACAACACCACGCAAGGCAAACCGGTCAAACCTCTTTTATTTTAACAAATAGAATCATTTAAGCCTCAGCGGATTGGAAGTCAACTTATCAGAGCCAAACTGTAACATGATGCCTCAAAGGGAAAAATAACAATGACCAAAATACCACTTCGAGATTTTAATTTTCCGTAACAACCGGTAAAGAACGAACTAACTTGTCCCACAAGCAAGTCAGATTCCTACATCAACAATCTTTCAAAATTCTTTCTTGTATATACATTCAAATTTATTCTAAAATTAGAATACACAAAACTTAAGTATGAAGTTCAAAGAAGAAAAACATAGTTTTTGGGATGGAACACATTTTTTAACAGGTTTTGATTCATCTTTATGCAGTGGCGAAGCGAGAATTTTTTTTTTCTTCCAGGTTTGATATTTTTTTTTGTTTTCACCCCCACGTAGAAATAGATAGATAGAGATATAAGATAGACAGGGCCAGCTCTAATAGCCTCCCTAGACGATATTGACACGTGCCACCCCCCACCCCTCATTGAATACTAGTGATAATAATAATAATAGAAAATAATAATCTCTATTAATAATAAAGCTGAAAGTCTTTCTGTCTGGATCTCTCTCTGCCTGTCTGTCAGGATTTCTGTTAGACCATTCGGCCGATTTTCATGAAATTTGGTACAAAATTAGTTTGTAGCATTGGGGTTTGCACCTCGAAGCGATTTTTCGAAAATTCAATTTTGTTCTTTTTGTATTCCAATTTTAAGAACATTTTACCGAGCAAATTATCATAACGTGGACGATTGAATTACCAAATTATCATAACGTGGAACCGTAATATGAGCGAGCAAATTGGCGAGAAATTCACCATCCATTATTTGTAAATATACAGGCGAACCAAATGACCTTTTAATTTTCTACTACGGGCAAAGCCGTGCGGGTATCACTAGTATATTAATAAAATAAAAATAATAGTGACGTGCTTAGAATGAAATTGAGTTTCTAGTTAAATTCCAAACTGGGTTTTGCATATCCAAGCACTGGTATACACTTTAAATTATCTTGTTTAGCATTAAAGTAGTGCATCTTATGGCATTGAAACAGATATTAATATTTTCAAAAGATTGTTAAATTTACGCAATTTTCCACCTCTAAAATTTAATTTAATTTCTAGTTAAGTTCGAACTATGTCTTAGATATCCAAGCACTGGTACACACTCTAAATTATTTTTTTTAACATGGATCTGTGAATCTTATAGCGCTGAAACAGATATACATACTTAAAAAATATATATATGTATTTTATTTCAACTTCAATATTTGACGCCCCTAAAGTCTGCCGCCCTAGGCGGCCGCCTACCACAGGAGCCGGGCCTGAAGATAGGTATAAATAGATAGGACAGGTAAACAAATAGGTCGGTAGACTAATAGATGAAGAGATAGTCAGGCAGAGATATGTATACATAGATAAATTGTAGACAGGTAGGCAGAGACATATAACGGGGAGTTAAATAGATGGAAAGAGAAATAAGTGTAGGTAGATACAGGTACTGCGATAGAATGCCTTAAAAACTAAAGTTGTGGCTAATTTGTCGCCAGGGCCCCACCCGATCAGTAAACGACATCTGTGGTAGGCACGGGGAACCTGGGGTGTAACGTAATGAACTATAGGTAGATATAAATATAGTATAAATCGATGAATTGGCAAAGACGTAGACAGATATAGAAGTTGTATATTTTCGAAAAGTTTTTTTTGATTCGAGTTACAAATTGTGTTTTGTCATGGAGTTGCGATCCCCTATCCTCCTCTCCTCCACACCACTGTTACTACCAAGGGTGGATACAACGAGAGAAGTCATGCTCCATTCCCTTTTAAACAGTCGACAATAGTATTCGCCCATATTTGTGTTCAAATACTTTATAATATGAATAAAATGTAAACGATTTCAGTAGTCTTCTAAATTCATTCATTCGTTTTGAAAGTAAATACTTCAAATATTACTTCTTTTCACTGCTTATGAAATTAATTTGTAACGCTTATGTCCTTTTAGTGGCCCTATTCCTGGCCGATCTGTAATTTTTTTTATTGGCACCCAAGTACTTTCAGAAATTTTTCGTACCCAAAACCGTAGGTTCCTTCATGGTGGGGTCATTTTTCAGCATGATCTCCCCCCCCCCCCAAGTGATAGTCTGTATCCGCCCCTGGTTACTACAACTTTCACTTCTTGAAATATCGGCGTGGCAAATCAGCGAATCGAACCGCTCCACCCAACATAAATATGCATTTCGATACCAATCTCCGAGGGAGGAAAACGAACGAGTTTAAGAAATCCAAGAAAGAAAAAAAGGGGCAGTCGTCGCCGATGTGCGAAGCGATGTGATTTGCGTGCGAAACCCTGGATGACCTACCATTCATTTAAGTTTCGTAATTGGCCTGATGAATATTCAGCGCAACTAGCGCAACTTAATTGATTGACGTTTCGATATAGCCATCATCTTCGTTTCTGGTTCCCGAAACATATTCCTTCACTTGGGTTCATTCGGAAATTTCCCAGCGAAGGGTGGTCGCAAACTAGATTAAACAGCCGGCTCACTGAATTTTGAAATGGGGGTTTATTAATAGGACAGAAAATATATTGGCCAGCACGTCAACACCAATTCAAATTCTTGGGAAGCCTTCATTTAATCTTCCAAAGGGCGCGGCCACTATACCAACATGTAAGGTCGCATGTAGTTCTTAGGTACTCTATTGTAAAATATAATATTTTCAAGAGGCTAAGCAGAAAAAAAAAAGTTAGCTGAGAGTTAATAAGTATAATTTATACAAATTCCATATCAAAAAAAAAAAAAAAAAAAACTGCCATAAAGCGTAAAATTAACATAAACTGTCCAAACAATTATTTCAGTAACATAAAAATAAAATAAATTGTAAATAGAATTTTTTGCATATTAACTCAACTATGAACATTTGGAGTTTTAAAGACTGTGGGTAATATGGAAGTTTAAAAAAATATAATAAATAAAAAAAAAAAAATTACAAAAAAGCAAACTAATCAAACAGTCGCGCGTATCTCTCGAATACAAACAGCAGATGTACAGATCTCACACTGACATTTATAACGCTGTATAGCTATTAAACGTAATTACTTTTAGTGTATCTGTCACATACTTCTGCCCGCTTCAAGGTTAAAAGCAATGGTTAAAAGTTCTTCTAAATCATATTGTATAGCAGCACCTACCAGGGCTGCTGTAAAAAGTGCTATTAGTACCACTCTTGCCCTAAAACAACACAGAATGTCGTCTAACATTTGCACTAATTATCTCCAAATTTTTGAAATATTGAAGCTCGTAGTCTTAAAAACGTAATTTTAGACTTTGGTGATGTTAGGAGGAAGAAATGTACATTTGGCTCATCGGATATTTGTAGAGATTGGAGCGTTAAAAACGTAATTATAGGCCATATTTATTGACATCAAGCTAAGGGATGGAATTCAGGGACAGTCCCAGATCAATTTTTTATAAATTAGATGGAAATCAATTGCTTCTCTCCCTTCCAAATTTTCGAAATAGAAGTTCCAAAAAGGCAATTGTAGACAAACTTTGAAGGTTTTACGGGAAAGGGATTCTAGAGCTCTCCCGTAGAAATGTTCTCTAAAATTAAGTTCCTAAAAAAAGTAAGCTATCTTCTATGATACTAGAAAGAAGGGTTGAGGAATTATTCCACGTATATTTTTCGTGAGTGTAGTTCATAAAACCCAATTTTTTTATGACATTAGAGCAAGGCGGTTCGGGGGCTCTTGCACGCATATTTTCTGAAATTCAAGTCTTAAAAACACGATTAAAGACTTTATCTGGTAACAATAAGACCGGTAATTTTTTGAAATTGAAGCTTCAAAAACGAAATTTTAAGCGATTTTCGATATTGTTTGGTATTCGGGGGCTTTCCCTTCGGAATTTTGAGTAATTGAATAGCTGGAAACAAAATTTGAGGTGCCCCTGTTTTTAATGAAAGGAGGGGGGGGGGGGGCTTCGGAGGAGTAGCATTTTGAAGACTTTATTTTCTGACAAACTAGGGAGGAAAAAAAAAAGGAAAATTTCTCAAAGATCTCTTTTTGAAAGAAAATAAGATTTTTCTCCAACATTATAATTTGTTCTTATTACAATCACTCCCCCCCCTAGACGATTTCTTTTCTTTTCTTGAAGAATAAAAAAGTTTTGAAAAACATTCAACTCAGCATTCTGGGGGGGGGGGGGGGTCCTTTGTCCCTTCCTTCTGGTTGCGCCACTCAGTAAAATGGGTGAAATTTAAGTTCAAATAAAACATTCTTTCTTAATTGAATCGAACCGTAACAGATGAAGCAAACCACTAGTAGGCAGCGATCGAACGCATTGACTAGTTTGGCAGGTTACAAATAAATGTTATTCAATGTACAGAATGCAAACGAAAAACAAAGAGACAAAATTGCAACCAACGTCGCATCGCCAATTAATATAAGTCACCTGAAGGTAACCTAACTAGCAATTATTTTAAAATCTTCGCACTACTTAGTAAGGTATAATAAATTCTACCGTTCGACTTTCTGAATACATTAAAGACCAACTTCTGGATATTTGTATTCACGCGCACTCCTTCTTCGTTGCTTCCCGAAAGAAAACCCATTAAAATAGTTAATACGAAAGAAAGAAAAGTAACATCAAACCACATTCCCTCACGAATAGAAGCACAGACGAATCAAGTATCGTTAATATTCAAATCATTATCAGAGATTTTCAAGTGTCTAAGCAATTTACTAATAATTTCCATGCGTAACAATTCTGGACACACAAAACCTCATGCTGTTTTATAGATAGTTGACAAAGTCAATTTCGAATAAAACGAATAATCAACGTAAGAAAAGCTTTGATTTTATTACAAAGGTTTACAAATTAATTTAAATGCTGAACCTAAGCAAGAGTAGAACTTAAAACTATGCATAATGAAATGTTGAAACTTTTCAAATAATTCGCAACTCCAGAGCTCGAATACGCTACCTTGCGGTGATTAACACTACTACTGAAAAAGGTAAAACAGTCCATTCCACTTGTCTTCTTTGGGTTTCTTACAGGCTTTAGACAGTTTGTGGTGTAATGTAATTTCAGAAGAATAGAAAAGAAAGCTTCCTACAAACACGATGAAAAATTACTGTCATTCACTAACTAAGCGTCAAAGCAAGTCATAAGTTACGGCGTTTGTTTGTTTTACCTTCTTCATCCGCCATTAGACAGAAGCTACAGCGCCCCCTTTAGTTCATTGGAGTTGCGAATACAGGTTTTCGAGATTTTCCTTGAGCGAAGTTATCCATTTTAAAGCTTTTTTTCCTCTTCACGATTTGTGCTTTATTTACGTAGGTTATTGGTTTTATTTTATGTACAGTTTAGCACTAAGATTTTTGATAATTTTTCATAAATTTCTGTTAGATGAAACAATCCATCCAATAAGCATGCCACCCTACATGGGTTAAGTTTTATCAAAGGTCCACACTGAGAAGTTTCCCGGGATGCAGGGGCGTGCACAGAAATTTTGAGGCCGGCACAAATGACTTTTCCGGGCCCCCTTCATATTGTTTACCCCTATATTTCACGCCTAGTTTTAAAAATATTGGGCCCCCTTCAGGCTCGAGTTCAGGCCGACAGGTGCCCCCCCCCCGTGCACGCCCCTGCCGGGATGAGAGAAATGTGATTAAAACTTACTTTTGTATTTCTACAAACAAAGATGGAAAGATCTAGTGGGAAAATCTGGCAAAGGAGCCTCGTGATAAATACGGGGCAAATGCCAAAAGACCATGCAGCACGCAGCAGTTAGATAATGAGTGTAAGTAGAAATATACCGCCAAACGAGACAATTTTGTCGGGTCTTGAAAACGATGCTATTTGGTACCTTACAAAGTTTCAAAATAAGCTATTAGATGCAATTATGTTTTCATTAAAAGAATTATCGCATCTATTAGCTGTTTTTTTTTTTTCGAACCTAGTAGGGAGTCGAATACCATCGTTTCCAAAAACCGGCCAAGATGTTCCTCTTGGAAAAGTTGTTCTGGTTGTCGGCACTCACTCAGAAAGATGTGATTACAACAAAATTCGAAACGTGATGAATTATGTTCGTTTTCGCTCAGAATTCTCTGGAGTATAATAATTGCGTCTTGCAAAATCAAGGAGATTTATGAATCTGAGACCAGCCGCACTTTCTCTGAAAATAAAGAGGTATGAAAAGTAAAAAAATAAAATAAAATAAATAAATAAATAAATAATAATTGCTTTTGGGGAAGAATTTATGATTTTATACTGCAATTAACGACAAAAATATCTATAATTACATGCTATCTTCTGTTTTTACATTGACGAGGTGAATATTTCAGTCATAAAAGCAAATTTGCTTTATTTCCTTTTTTGGT
Organism: Uloborus diversus; assembly: GCF_026930045.1. Lineage (NCBI taxonomy): Eukaryota > Metazoa > Arthropoda > Arachnida > Araneae > Uloboridae > Uloborus > Uloborus diversus. The sequence continues at coordinate 62,163,655 of NC_072735.1, forward strand.
CGAAAACAGGGAATCCTATAATTTAATATAGTAGGCGCTGCTTAATGTGATCACGGTTAATGTTATCATTCGCTTAATGTTATATCAGAATCACGAAGTCCCGGAACGCTTGTATATTAACATGTATTAAAAAAAAGTCGGATATTGTAATAAGTGTTTACGTTTAATGTTATCAATTGCCCATAAACTTTTAATATTCCCACCTTTCAATTTTTTATAGGGGTACAAAAAAATTCCCTAATATCTGTACCTTAGAACCAGAGAAAGTAAATCACATTACGATAATTTTACAGTAGAGAAAACCTTTTTTTGGCGCAGGTAAAAGATGGGACGCTCGCTCTTTTAACCATGGTAAAAAATTGAAAAGGATTTTTATAAAGAATTTCGTTCACATGGCTCGATACGGAATAAGCTTCCAAATGCAATGCACTAATAAACAGAAAATCACAATTTTTGGACTTACGTCACTCTGGCTCTGAGATACAGATATTAAGAAATACAAAGGCTAACCGTGACAAGTGGCTTCCGAGAAAACAAGTTTCCTTCTTATCAGTGAAGCAGAATTTTTCTCCCTGCTCAGTTACACTAAAAAAAATCACTCTAAACGGTAAAACATTTCAGCAATAAGAAAAAGCGCAATGAAAAAGAAACAACAAGACAACAGACAAGACAACTGTCAAAGAAAAAATTGACATTTTAATACGCTTTGAAAATTTAACCGTGTTGAGTCGAAGAAATGCTGCAGAACAATTGAGAATTTGTCAGTCATCACTTTGTAAGTAACTAAAAAATCGTGACGAGATTGAAATCAAAGTGCAGCTAAATGAAAATTTAAACAACAAGCGAACCGTGCTGGAACAAGATGGCGAAATTGAATTTGCTTTGAAACTGGCTTAAGAATGTCAGGGAAAAGAAGGATGCGATGAGCCAAAGTCCTGAGTAAGTCTGTGCTGTCTCATCTCGATGTGAATAATATTCTCATCGCCGACAAGAGGGGACTAAGTAGAAACACTTTATAAAACAGCTTTGCTGTAAAAAAAAATACGCCCATACGCACACAGGCACACACACACACACACTATATAGGGGAGAGTGTTGTACCTTGTGACACTGCTAATTTCTAAGAATTTCTTTTCAGCAGCCATGTTTTTGTAATCTCTAATAGAAACTTTCACCACTAAATGGTGCCATAGTAAAACTCAGCATCAAATGAGTAAAATTGACGATTTTGTGAGAGAAAGAAAATTTCACGACTCCAAAGTAAATATTTTCTTCTTTTTTAATTCATTTTCAGTCTTTGTATTTGTGAATTTAATCAGCTGAATTTTATTTTGTTATAAAAGAGAAGTACTTTAAAGTATTTTGCTGATGAGAAAATAATGATAGTGCTTCTAGATTGACCATCATTTTGGTTTTTCTTAAACCACGTGGGGATTGTACCTTGGGACATTCAAACACTTTGTACCTTAGGACACTTTCCAAGGTACAACATATGCATGGTTCTTAATAATTAAGATATTTTTACGAACAGGGAATAATGTTCTAATCTTATGTAGCGTTTTAAACAAATTTAATGTTAGATAATAATTCATAATTCATTATACGGGATTTAATTCACTACCATGATTTTTTTTTCTGGTTCATAATTGGTTCAAGTATATGGCTGTTTCCTGAATCATGAAGACTTTCCCATAGTACAACAGAATGTGTCCCGAGGAATGTAAGAAAGTCTTTCTAAGAATATGAAACTAACTTCTTTGTGAACATGTAATGCAACTTATACATTAAGACAAACCATGGCCCCACTCGCCCCCGGCCCCTACTATATAATATAGAAGCGTAAGTTTTATCTAGTGCGGCCATGAACAAACAAAGCGTTCACCCAACGCTAACTCCTGTTTAAGATTAAAGTATCAACAAAAACCACAAATGCATGATAGCTGAAAGAAATACAAATGATCTAATTCAAACTCATGAGAAAAATTACCAATTCAAACCTTTACCTCCTGATAGATTAAGACTGTTCATTTATTTTAGGCATTTGCACTTTAGTTAATCAACAACATGATATGAGAAAATGTTAATTAAATCATATTTGTTCCTCTTGAATGTGCTGCATTCAAGACAAATCGACAAGCTGTCAAACTGACAAGATTTCAAGGCGAGAACTAGATCTTGAGCACGAGTCAGTTTTTGACTGACACCGAAGGCTATATCACGCGCAAAGAATGTCAAAGCGAAAGATATATATCTAGGATATGATTTAATTATTGCACACAAACTACAATGTTCCTTGAGTGTGGGAAAAGTTTTCCTTTCTATCAAAATGTGGAATCTGCAAACTACGTTGCCTCTTCACTCTTCAGTTTCGGGAACAGGACGATCTTGATGTTCTATCTTATTAGAGTGGTCGAACCATCAGTTAGCCTGATTACAGAGTCCCTGTTTTAACCAGTTTAAAGCAGCATCTCGAAAGTGTAAACAGAAATTAGACAATGTCCAAAAAAAAAAAGGTTCATTTTGATCTTTATAAAGCCATTAAATTCCATTAAAATGTTCGCCCAATCCATCATTTATCATCAATCTCGTCAAGCAACTCACGGAATTTATGCGTAACGTTTCTACCCATATACAGTGAAACCTGTGTATAACGATACTGTCAATAACGATAACCTGTCTATAACAATATTTTTTTTTTTGGCCCCAGCAAAATGTCAGCATGAATAATCAAACTGTCTATAACGATAACCTGTCTATTACGATATTTTTTTTTAGGTCCCAACAGTATCGTTGTAAACAGGTTTTACTGTACCTAACACGTATTTTGGTCTCCCCCCCCCCCAAGCAGTTTTATTTCAAGGAAAAAAAAATACATAGCTCTTAAATTTGTTAATGAATACAGAAAACTCTTGAAACCATGTTACTTGAAAAGTTCTAAAAGCCCCAAATTCTTAATTCTTGGGCTTGCTAACGATCAATCTCGAAATTCATTATTTAAATTTATTGATAATTAATTTTGGATTACTATTATTCTTTTTGCTTTTGGCAATGATTAAATAGCAGATATGTGTCGTCGTCGTCCCATAAGATTGGCTGTTTGGTAGATCTAATTGGTATCTCTTCTGTGATTGGCTAAGTGTTATTGTTTAGTTTGATTATATAGAGAAATTTCGCTAGAGATTTCTGTATAGATTTGACATTATATAGAGAAATAAGTTGGCAACACTTCACTCAGCTAATGGTATCGTCCAAAAATTCTGAAATTACTGTTAGAGAGCTATTCTTAAATGTTGATTTCATGTTGTAGACATTTCTCGCCCTACACTGTAATATGCTATGAAATAAGAATGGGGAGTTTCCAGGGCCGGACTGGGTGATCGACAGGGCGCGGGAAAGCTGAGTTGAAGGGCGCCGACTGAGTCTCCATAATATCTAAGAAATTAAGATTTAATGCGACCATTTTTAAAAGGATAAAAAATCATTGAGAAGCAAATAAAGCCCTTTTTTGTTGCTGAAAATGTCTAAACGAGAAGTCATATTTTTTGCAAGTTCAAAAATAGTAGAAGAGACCTCCCCCCTCCCCCCAAAGAGTGTTGGTACATCCCCTTAAATATTAATGATTACCCCCTAGAAAGAGACTCCCATAAAAAAAGAGACGAAAGACCACCAAAATACACCCTGAAAATTTGAATAACGTCGCGGGGGCGGTTGGGGGGAATAATTTTTAATTTCGAAGAATGAGAAGATTTGCAAAATGTTTCTCAACAGAAACTTTTTCCGAAAATTCATTGCTTGTTCGTCTTTCTTCTGAAATGCATCATTCACTAGTTCAATAGCATTAAGTAACAACACCTCTTGCAGTGATACTTTTTTTGTGTGTTGTCGATTGAATTTTTTTCACTGGTATCTGCTGTTGTTTTAAAACATGACGCTATCATTTTATTACATGAATTTGTCGGTTCTTTAAGCTGACGAGGTTTTCTCTGTGCGATCAGCTTTCATGCTCAGGTTTTTTTTTTGTCCCTGCATATGCTAGTTTGTCATTTTCGACAAAATGCTTCTGCAATTTAAAATTAAAAAGAGATGTATGTACATGACAATTCAAACTGTTGTCCGTTTTCAAAGACTGTTTTAAAATATTTTTTCCACTTTATTGTGCTAAAAACTCAAAAAGAATAAATTAAAAATATCATTTCATAAGTAAATTTTTTTCTTTGGATTGTTAAAAATCCAGAGCCGATCCTAGGGTGTCGGCCGCCTGTGTGCAAAGACCTGATGTGTCGCCCCTGAAGAGCAATTTGCATGTTTTGACTATAACGCCCATATAAATCTATATAAATCTTTCTTCAAATTTCTGTATCAAGATCTAATTTTAAAAAAAAGAAAAACAAAACAGGAGAAGGATGAATTCATGTAAAAAGTTAGAAAAAACTCCTTAGGTACAATTTATATCTTTGAAGAAAGTAATAGGTACAAAAAATGTACTAGTCGTAAAAACGCATTTTATAGTCTGTCTTTGGTGACATCAGAGGAAAGACGGAGGAGGAAGAAACAGGGTGGGGGGGGGGGGGGGGGATCGCATCCAGAAAATATTCAAAATTGGGTTATGAAAAAAGCTGTAATTAATCTTTGGTTGTGTTTGGTTGCTAGGACAAAAGAGTCGGGAACATTCAAGGTCCATGGAGAAATTTTCAATATTGACGTCAAAAATTGCAATTTTAGGAAATTTTTCGAGATTTGAGGGGAAAGTAATGTTGGAGTTCTTTCCTAAAATTCTTTAAAAATTGATGTTAAATTGCAGTTATTTTTTTCTGACCTTAGTTTAGAAAGGATTGGCGCTCTTAAAGAAAATTTTCTGGAACGGAAGTTTGGAACAAGCAATTTTGTGTTATCTTTGTTGACGTTGTTGGAGGGAGGGAGATTCGGTCGTCTCCTATCGAAAGTTTTCAAAATTGAAGTTTAAAACTCAAATTTAGGCTGTCTTTGGTGACGGTAGGGGGTCTGGCATCTTTCCTCTGTTAATTTATCGGCACTATTGTTTCAAAAACACATTTTTCGCTAGATTTGGACACGATAGGGGAAAATACTCCGAACGGAGAGAAATATTTTACGGAATTAAAATCAATTTTAGGCTATTTTTATGAAGGTAGGGTTTTAGGTCTCTAAAAAGCGCAATTTTGTACTATCTTTGGTGACGTTAAGGAAACCGAGAAGTTTCAGCGGATCTTTCTGAATATTTTTCGATATTAATATCTGAAAAATAACTAAAGACTTGTCTCCGATTGATGGGGGATGCCGGATGTCCTAGCGCCGTGAAAATTTACGTAAGCTATCCGGAATTTTTTAGAAATGGAAGTCCCAAAATCGTATTTTAGGCATTGTTTGATAACGATGGGACAAAGAGCGGTTGGGGATTCAGTGTGCCCTCAAGAACTGTTTTTTGAAACTGAAGTCAATTTCAGGCTATTTTAAGCAGGAAGGGTTTGGTGGCTTCACGGAACCATCTAAAAACGAAAGTTTGAGCCATAGTGATTACGTTGGAGAAAAGGGGGATCCGCGGTATTTCCCCCAAAGTTCTTTGAAACTGATGATTGAAAAACGCAATTTTGGTTTGTTTTTGAATACGTTAAGTGAGAGGGGGTAGGATTGAGGGCCGCTAACTCAGACCATCTTTGGTAGTAATGTTAGGGAATGGATTTCAGGGGCCTCTACCGCAAATTTCGAAAAGAAATTTGAAAAATGCAATTAAGCAATTTTTGATGACGTTTGGAAGAGCTGTCCCCAGAAGAGACATTTTGGATTTTAGAGCGATCATTTTTAGGCTATGTTTGATTAAATTTAAAATAGAAAGAGTGAATAAGAGACTGAATTGGATCTTTAAGATCGATGGTTCAACCAGCAAAATTTTCCGAAATTGAAGTCCAAAAAACGCAGTTTGAAGCCTTCTTTAGTCTTGTCAAAAAGGTCAAGGCATCCTTTTGGATCTTCGTTTTGGAGCTACACTTAAAATTTGTTACCCGGGGCGAAGGCCCTGTCCTCCTACTTGATATGTAACCGGGCAGTTCATTCGTGATTTTAATTAGAAAAAACTGCTGTAAAATTAAAAATTTTAGTTTGTTGATTATATATGTTTGACTCTCAGGGGAGTAGCAATTTTCCATTGTCTCTCCAGTCTCCACGCATCCACGACTGCTGAACACAGAATTTGTAGTTTGAAATACTTGCGAGAGTATCCTATCAGCATAGGTTTTTTTTTTCCTTTTACATAGAATATGTATGTCTTCATTGTTAAGGGTCAATAAAAGCTTGGAAGGCTGGGGAAGGCTGGGGATGAGTATTAGTGGCCTTTAGAAGGCACGCTTTTATGCTTCGGGTGGGGGGTGGGGGAATAGATTTCCGTTATTGCCCCTCCCCTGCTGTATCCATGCCTGATTACCAGTTCTGTCACAAATTATGCAACCAAATGAAGCATGTGAGTCTAACATTCCATTTTTCTCAATATGCTAAGCTGTTGGAAAATTGGCAAACACTTTGATAATTGAACATTTAAAATTCTGCATATTTATTCGACTTATTATGTCATCTTGTGAGAAATTCTTGAGGAATTTTGCTTGATTAAAAGAACTACATGATGCCGCCTGCGGCCGCCCCTTGCTTTGGCCGCCCTTGTGCGGTGCGCACTCTGCACACCTGCTAGGATCGGTCCTGTAAAAATCTTTGCATCTCTGCATGGTGCTCTTTTAAAGCATTTTAGTTATGCAATTATTTTGAGAGTAGGAGCGAGTGGTAATGAATATCAGGCCATTACTAGTTTCTATAAATGTACTTAAAAAAAAGGTATGTTTTTGGATGAATAGCAATACAAAAAAGGAATTCAGTCATGAAGGGGAAACTCGATTTTACAAATTGGGTAAATCAAGAAATATTATAATTTATCAAAAATGAAAATTAATAAAGAGTAATTAAGGTGAAGAATTTAGTGCGGATATAACATGCGACATGACATTAGTGATTAATTGATTTCAGTCCTCAAAATCAAAAGATTATTCGAATTATGTTTACGCATTTGTTTTGTACTTATAATATTGCTTGGTTTTTTTTTTTTTTTTTTTTTTTGCATCTCACATCTCAAATGTCAAATTTTATACGAATTATGCATTTGTAATGAAATTGGCTTATGTATGCTATAAAGTAACTGCTGCCATGAAAATGAGTTAAAATATCATTTTTTTTTTCTTAATGTTTGCAAGACATATTTTTTTATAAATAAAACATAAGTAATACCTAGCGTCCTTAAAATCTATTTTTAAAGTCTGATTTTTTTTTTTTTCAAATCCTATATTTATTTATTAGTAACATGATCATGTCATAGCAAATATCTTGGGGGAAAATACAACCAATCGAACTCTAACTTATCCAGTGCACCTGATCGCCTTTTTGCAATACGTAATAAATAATATCATTTTAATAACACTGAAACTATTGGGAAAAGCTTGAAATTAAATTATTTGAGAAATCATTTTTTATGTATGGATATACATTTAAAATTACTATTATTTTTTGTGACCATTATAAGGAATAAATGAATTGATTTGATTAATCAATAAAACTTTTGCAAGAAAACTCAAAGATTTCAGTTTAAAAGGAGAACAAATAAATTTCTTGACCATGTCCAATTTCCCCTTGCCTCCTTTTTTCATTTAAGAATTCCTTATTTTTTTAAAAGTAAAATTAAAATTACATGTTTTTTTGTTAGCATAAGAAAACAAGAGGGTTTTTCGTAATGATATTTTTTCCTCCACATTCTTAAATCAGGATCTAATTTCTGAAAATTCATTTCAGAAATTCTCGCTGTCCAAAGTGCTATATTTTTAAAGTATATATATAGCAAAAACGAACATTTTAAACGTTTATATTCATTTTCATGGCATTGTTGTCTTAAAGTTTCGAGAACTTTTTGAGTGTCAGATTTTTTTTTTTTTTGAAAACTGGCGTGACCGACCTAGACAGAGCCGTCATAAAAACTACCAATCATATTAAAAACAGAGGGACGATGAAAAAAAAAAAAAGTTCAAGGACAGGCTTGATCTTAGTAGTTTTTACCTTTTAAAATAATAGTTTTCAATTGATAACACAAGACCTTTCAACTTATCTGAGTACGTTGTTTTTTTAACCATATGTATTTTCGAACATTTTGCAATATCATTTGTCATTTCGCAGCACATAGATCATAATGCCATTAATTATGATTCATAGATTGTAATTCTATAATTTAAGATTATACATGAAGGAAAATATTTTCGCAATAAAAAGAAAATGAAAACTGAAACGAGTAACCTTCTGTTGAAAAGATCCTTGACTTAATATATCCAATTTTGCTGCCGCTTCAAAATTACTTGTTCACTAATGCAAAAATCTGATCCAAATTACTCTTCGATTCATGTAAGTAACGGCAATGGGACCTCTGTAGTCTACCTGCATAAAATTTATGATAGTTGTCCTCCCTTGTCCAACAGAAATCCACTGCTATGAATCCCCCAGGACCCAAGCATCGCAGATCCTTATCGATATAAAGCATCTTAAAAGGCGTTATTTAAAGCCATAAAACAAGTGTGTGGTCTACATGTATGCTCCCTTTTTTCTGCTTACCAAAAGATAGTTAGTCAAAAGCTCTTGCACAGTATAAGAATGCTTCGAAAGACCCTCATAAAATGCTTTAATGGTTAGAATCTTTAGCTTTTATTCTGTGAAAAAAAAAGTGCTGTTTATTTTTTAGGCTTTATACTATCCTGATATGTAAAAACTAACTGCAGATAGAAAACGAATAAGGTTACTTCGATATTTCTCACATTCCATTTCTAATATAGTCTTTCTTGACTCTTATTAATATTCGTAATACCAGTAGCGTACCTAGCATGGGTGACACTTGGAGCGGTAATTAGTGATGTGTCACCCCTCCCCCCCTCTCCCTCTAAACGCAAAAAAAAAGTTTTTAAATTCTATGTAAACATGAAAATATTACAATTTTCAGAAACAACTGTATTTGTGATTTGTGAAAAACAAAATTTTATGTGGGATAATATACCATGAGGCAAATAAAAACTATGAATGATTTTTATGTAACTACCCAAGACGCATGTGTGCGTCGAGAGATCAAAAAAGTAAGGGGTGTGCGTGAAATTGTTGGCCTCGTAATTACTTTGAACTTATTTTACACACATGGAAAGCTAATGGGTTTTCAGTTTTTTGTTATAAGAGGTCACTACTAGGTCTAAGTATTGACAATATGAACCTAATTCTGATTATAGTAGTACGTATTGATTCCATGGTGTGGGGTGGGAAATATTGGGGTACGGGCGGACCTATCCCCTGTAAAATTTTCAAATTAGAAGTCTTAAAATTGCATTTCAGCTTCATTTTTATCAAAAACTTGTAATTCCACTTTGGGTATCACCCCCCCCCCCCAGACAGTCAACCCCGAGGCGGACCCCCCCCCCCCCCCCCTTCGCGACGTCACAAGTAATAGCTTTGCGTTTTACTTATTAACAACATCGTTATACATTCCTTCTTCAAACTCAAACTTTGTTCCGCTCATAATGAATTGCGTTGTTTCATTGATGCAAAGTTTATCAATAATAAACTTCACGAGTCAACAGGATAGCGAGGGGTGGGGGGGCGCGGTATCGAGCTTCATCTGAGGGAAACACAGATGAAAAAACTTCCCAAAATGATATAAAGGCAGCATAAAATGTAATAATATTATGATTTTATGCAGGAATTCAAATATTAATATTTTTAAGGGAGTATTGTAGCTTTTTTTTTTACATAAGGGCGACAACCCCCCACCGCCAGGGCAATGACGAACCTCCTCCAAATGCTACGCAGCGCTCCCCCTCCCGAGAACTTGACCCCCAAAATGAGATTTAAAAAATATCTTAAGTTAACTCCTAACAATTTCAATGCCGAAGGTTATGCCATGACCCCCTTCCTTTGTACACACATCTGGCTAAAAAGACAGTGAAAGAATTAAATCCAAATAAAAAAACTGGAATATGTTTTGAACACAAAGATCTTGAACTTGTAATGATTTTAATTGACAAAACTTAGTTTAAAATTGAAAAATGTTTTATCTCTAAAGTTTTTCGGCATCTTTATTGTGTTTAGTCCAGTAATTCCTCAAATGTGCCCAGGGGAGCCCTGCAGTCCTCCTAGGACCACATCGAAAATTAACTATTTTTCTCAATTAATTTAGACTTAATATTTGTTAAACTTTTTTTTTACAGGATAAATAAGGGCTATTCAATGCAGATACACGACTTGTATTTATTTTTGACTGCCAGTTACAAGTCATAATTTTATTTTGGGAAGGGCGCTATGCGAATATCTTAGTTCCAAAAAGGGCGCCATGACTCCAAAATCTAGGAATCACCGTGCACTCTTGTCCTAAAAGTTATTTTGTGAAGTGACAAAAAATACGACATCTGACTTCTGTCATCGTGTTCATCCATCCACTAAATTATTGCTTTTATGCGGCTTATTTCGACATTACACTATTTTTAATGCGCAGATTTCAAAAATTAATATTATTTGTCTTCTTGCTTCTATTGCACTCATGGTCGTTACCAGAACAGGGAGTCATGCTATTCGCTCTTTTACAGCAACTTAAGTATAGTCAATAAATCAAACCATTCTCGTATTCTTGACTATAGATATGTGCTGTCACTTTCACCCTCACATCCCTTTTTTATTGGGGAAACACCATGGGTCCGCTTTTGTCCTCAGAATTGGAACTTGGAGCAAAAGATAAGCCACAAACGATGCCCTGGGAGCAGACCGTTTACGAAACGAGAGGGGACTAATTGCCTTTATTGGGGGCAATAAAAGGGAACGTTTATATAAATAAGAAGACCATTGCTTTTGCATGTGAAAATATTCACATGCAAAATCACTTCTTTGTTCCACATAATTTATTTCCATTTTTCTAAAACATTGTTTCGAAAAATAAGAAAAGAACAGAAGGGCGCCTTTCGAGAGGGCGCACCGGGAAAAGTCCCGGTTAAGTCTATGGCCAGTCCGGGCCTGGAGTAGGGAGTATCCCCTACGAGCGCAATATCCACAACTAATGAGTTTTTCTTCTAAATATAGGGGAGTTTTAGAATTAGGTACAAAAGAAAGAAAGATACTTGGAAAATTTATTTGTCTCACCGGTTCTCGCAACTTATGTAAATTTTCCCTCGACATTTAGGGGGAAAGTTTTGAAATTGGCTAAAGAAGAAAGACATTCAGAAAAGTTATTTGGTTCATTCACCAGCTCTCAATCTGTGGGGAGTGGGGAGCATTCTCTAAGGGGTGCAATATCTGCAACTAATAAGTTTTCCTTTGAAATTTTGGGAGGAAGTTTTAGAATACAAAGAAAGAAAGATGTTTGGAAAATTTATTTGGTTCCTTCACCGGTTCTTAGCGCCCCTGGGTGGAGCAAAATCTGCAACTTAAGAGTTTCCCTATACATCTACTGGGAAAGATTTGGAATTGGGTACAAAAGAAAGGGGGAGAGAGAGTTGGAAAATGTATTTGGTTCATTTACCGATTCTCAATCTCTGGGATGCCCATGCCCCTTATGGGGTGCAATATCTGTGTCTCATGAGTGTCCTTCTAATTTTAGGAAAGTTTTGAAACTGAGTGCAAAAGGAAGACATTTTAATTTTTTAATTTCATTCACCGTTCCTCAACCAGTGAGGAGTGGGACGCATCTGCTTCTCCCTAGGGGCCAATGTCATGAGAATTATTTGTTCTCAACAGCGGATACAGAAATTTTTCAAGTGAGGAGCGATTGATTTTAATCATCCAACCTTTACTATGTATTCTGGTTACACATTTTAATAACAAAGGTTTAGGGCTTCAATTCTGAAACATTTCCGCATGAGAACTCTGACCCCTCACCTTCTTTCCCTTACTAATCTCACAGATAATCTAAAATTGTGTTTTTAACATTTAATAATAAAAAAACTGCGGGGTAGGTCCTCCTAGCGGGGACGGCTCTCCCCTCCTTTATCCTCCTAATATCATCGAAGATCGTCAAAAATTACATTTTTGAGACTTCAATTTCGAAAATTTTCTGAGAGAGAATTTCAGAATTCCATTTCTTCGTCTATCGTTAATGCTGACTTGCGATTGTGCTTTTATTTATGATTTTGGTTTTTTAAAAATGTCCGGTTGAAGGGGCGAACCTCTCCCCCCTCTGCCATCACTGAAGATCGTGAAAAATCGCATTTTTGAAACTTCAATTTCAAAAAATGTTCGGGAGAAACTTCCAAATCCAAAGCCTTCCACTGAGGCCTAATGGCATATAAGCGATACTACAATTACGTCTTTAGAATTTTAATTTAGGCAAAATTTCCAAAGGAGTCATCTGAAATTGTGTTCATGAAATTTTTTCAAAAAAATACATATAAACCCCATTCCTTCCTTCAACTCGGCTGGAATAGACTGAGCTGGAGATGTATTTCAGCTATTTGTCTTAGCCCTGGCTATAGGGCGATAACTTATTGAATATTACGAAAGATAGTTTACAATAGCGGTTTTATGACTTAAGTTTTGAAAAATATCTAGAACTAGGCCACTGAACAACTCATTTCCCTAATATCACCAAAGGCAGTCTTTTCTTATGTGGCGCAACCATAGGAGGGGTCCACAGGGCCCATACTTACCCCAGAATGCTGAGTTGATTTTTTTATCTTCAGAAGTATTCTTTCTATTCTTTCTTACTGAATGGAAGAAATGAACATCCATTAGGGAAAGAAAAGTTATTTTAACAAGGAAAAGAAATGTTAGAAAAAAACCTTAATTATTTTAAAAAGAAATCTTTAAGTTAAAAACCTTTAACAGTTGCAGATTCTTGGCCAGCTAATTTGTTCCGCCTCCCTTCTGAAAACAAGAATGCTGTGCACGAAGCCCCCCCCCTCCCCCCTCCCATCAAAAATCATTACAAATTGTCTCAATCAAATTTTGTTTCCTGATCTTTAATTTTGTAGAGATTACAGGGGTCTGTCCAGGATTTTTCACAGGGTCCATTTTTTAAATCAAATAATTTTGAAAAAATAATTAATTTTGTGAAAAATCGAGTAATTTTGCAAAGAAAAAAAAAATTTTTTTTGTTAAAACGAAATTTTTGGATTTAGAGAGGGCACAAACTGCATCGTTTAAACTTAAAGTGGAGTGTTTTCCTCTTCCATGCTGAGAATATCAGTCTGGGGTGTTTTTCTAGTATTTGGTGGCGGAGGGGGGGGGGGGCGGCATTGCTCTCTCTAGTGTCAATATTTATCTACCATTCTACATTATGTTAAATTATACTGGAAAATAGTTCTGTACAGTATTTAAAATAATTGTAACAAAAAAAAAATAATAATAATAAAATTCAGACAAGGGGGTTTAGGGGCATTTAACTTTTTGACCCAAGACACTCTTAAAAAACACAGAATTTCATTTAAAACTTATTAATTCTGTGATTTTAACAAAACAAAAAGAGATTTTATTTGTTTACCTCATAACAAAGTGTACAAACCATCAAAACTTCGAAAAACAGATACTCATGTAGCGGATGCAAGAGATCGCAATTCTCAAAGTGAAGGCATCAAAAGTATAATAAGGGCTTGTAAAAGAAATATTTTTGATAAAAATTATTTTTAAATTGCATTTAGAGTCCTATGATAAACATATAATTAATATCTGTAGACACAGTTAAAGCAAAAAATAAATAAGCCATCGATTCAGCATTTTAACTTAAAAACGCAAATATTGATAAGCTAGTAAAATGATGAGAATATTTTCTAATCAAGTCATCATGAAGATTTAACGCCAGACGCTAAGTGGCGATATCGCCTAATTTTGAAGTTGGTAACCCTATCTGAAGCGATCATATTTTTCCCCACCCTTACTATTCCTTTGCAGTTCTAAGTTCATTTCGCTGATATATATTATTATTATTATTGTTTATTAAATCATGAGGGGGGGGGAGAAAATTGCTTACCGATGCCTTTTCAGAAAAGTTGACAACACCGCAGCTAATTAGCTGTGATAAAACAAAAAAAATTATTTAAAACCAAACTTATTTTCAGCTGTTAATTTCTTTATAAGAAACTAACAACAAGCATTATATTTATTTAACAGTAGCAATTATTTATCGCTTGTAGGAGCATCACAAGAGTGCCGATTTTTTTTCTTTGCAAAATTAGCAGATTTTGGATAAGCTAATCCCTCTAATTTGACTTTAAAAAAGGTTCCAAAAATTATCAGTTTTATACGCGGAAATATGCGTTATTTTGCTTTCAGATTTGCTCTTTCAACAAACAATTTGTGAAAGATCCATTCTTGCTTATCAGAATTTTGTGAAGGGTTCGTTTTGGTTGATCGGGATTTTGTGAAAGGACCGTGTAGGTTGATCGGATTTTTGTGAAGGATCCATTAATGGACTCAAATATCCTCTGGCCAGACCCCTGGATTATTCAGGAGGAATAGCCATCGAACACCCCGCCATCTAACAACACCGAACATCGTCTAAATAGCGATTTTGAATTTTCAATTTCGAAAAATTACCAGGCGCTCAACCTTATGAGATACCTACAGTAGGGTGGAACGAAAAAAACAAAGTTTTTATTTTCGAATTGTAATAGTGCAGAAAAGTTGCGATTGGTGAAGAATTACAAAACAAAACAAAAATTTTTAAAATCGGATAATATCTTCCGATCCCGCAACGAGCCTAAAAGTTTGAAAAAATGGAAAATTTCATGTGTTTTTAGCGATTTTTTAAAAACTTTGCTCCAACCTTTCATTTTAATACTCTAAGACGGAAAAGTTACAATTGCTGAAGCCTTCAGAAACTTAAAAAAACATATTGAAATCAAATAATACCTTCTGATCCAGAAACAAGCATGAAAAGTAATAAAAAAGTTAGAATTTCATCTTTTCTTATAGTGATTAAAAATTAAATTGTTCTTGTTTTTTCCCCGGTGTTACAGGGAAAAGCCTTTTAAAAAATACTATATTACACATAAACATTAATTTATTTCTTGACTTTTAAAGTATCTTCTAAACATGCAAAACTGCCATTCTTTACAACAATGAAACATTTTCAAATAATAGAAAGTTATAAAATATTTACCAAATTTGCAATCCAGTATACAAGTCTTATTGTTTTAAGTGTTACTTGTTAAAGCTAATTTATAATATGATTTTTTGGAAAATTCGGGCATAATTGACCTAGATTTCAATGTTGCTCTTATATAACCATCTCTTGATTTAAATCCACACACTTTGAGTGAAGCCTCCGTCACTAGCTTCACACATCTTTCGACAGCTTGCGTATGGCAGGGGAATAGTTTTATATCCCAGTCGGGTATAGTGCCTGTTGCAGTAAGATTTTCAATGTCTTTGTTAGGAACTTTTCGAAGAAAAGGTGGAGAAGATAGCTTTGTCGTGTTCCAATTAATAAATCTCTGTGTAATCTTCTGCTTCGAAATTGAGAGATGGAATGACAAAGTTTCTAATGCTTTTGCCTTTAGAAACAGACTCCCTGGCTTTTAGTTCTCTTATGTGCCTCCTTTCATCAAACACCATTGCCATTAATAAGTTTTCGGGATGCGCAAAGAAAGAGTTTCTTTCAATGACAGGGTAAACAACTTGTTTTAGATTGTCAGGTAAGTATCGACAGGTTTGAATTGTTCTGTAAACATGAATGGCACCGTCTGTGAAATTTTTGCAGTTCTTTATTTCAAACCAGACCGGCATGTAACATCTCAAAATAAAAGTCACTATGTCTTTTAAGTCACCTGATGGGATCGATACAGTTACGTACAGTCTAAGGACTCTATTTGCACAAGTGAGCCATCTGGAATGTGAGAGTGGGCCAGGGTCACGATTTGACAAATCATTTGGGCAATTGCCATCCTTTATTGCCTGAGATATATCTAAAAGATATCTTTGATCCTTGCTCAAGCACTTTCTGTTTACATCTGGAATTGCACAGTCAATTGCTTGAAAATCTATTACTGGCAGTTTTTCGCAACCTCTGAGTAGTTCTCCTATTGGTCCAGAAAACGAATTTGGGCCAGTTGTTCCACCATCCAAATACCGAAAAAGATGGCGAAAAGGCAACTCAATGAAATGTAATAAACAAATAGCCCATTGCAATGGTCGTCCAATATAAATTTCAAATTGACGAATCGCGCCACTTTTCCACCCAGTATTGATTTTAGTACCATCGCAACCTATGATGGCTAAATCATCCAGTGAAATTCTTTGTTCATTTAGATATGAAACAGTGCTGTTCACTATGTCTTTGACTGATCCAGAGTTTGGAGACACGTGACCAATATAAACGGAATCAGGTTCTTTGATAATAGAATAATGCTCTTCTTTCACTGTTCGCCGAAATTGCTTTGATTCAATCTTATTTATATATAAAGTATCATCTTTTCTTCCGTCAAAATAAATACCCCGAACGGAGTCTTGTTTAATGCCACTTTGCAGATCTTTTCTATTTTGGCTCTTTTCTCTCCTAATTTTTTTTCTATCAACAACTTTAGACGTGTCTGTTTCAGTCACTAAGCCAACGTCTTGAAGCACACTGGATGCTATGGCAGCAGTTGCACGATCAGATGCAGTAGTAATATTCTTTGGTAGTATAGCGTAACAATCGCTACTTAGTGCCGTAGTTTTCAACTTAATCCTCATCTGCCACCGGGTTTTCTTCTCTGGGTCGGTTGACTTGTAATCATTATCAGGTTCTCTCTTGACTGAACAACTTGGTTGTTCTTCATTTGAAAGATCAGATTCATCTTTCATGACTGAAACGCACTCAGTAACTTTTCGTTTTAAGGCATAGGCTTTTCTTTGAAATCTTTTTTTCAACCTTTTTGTTTCCTTTCGGTCTAAAGTTCCAATTTTTCCTATGCCATGTTTCCTCTGAAGATAGAGAAATCTTTGTTCAGAGATCGTTATCTTTTTAGATTTTTCACACGTACATTTCGTGTAAATTGGACATTCACAAATGTCTGGGGTCTTTTTACAAGTGCAAACAACATTCATTACGCACTTACACGCAGAGACGTCAAAGAGTTTCCTTGCTTCACTTTTAAATTTATCAATCCTTTCTTTAAACTTTGGTTTATCCTTGTCTCAGTTGTAAGATCTCATAAAATTGAGATATTTTTTGTAGAAGATATTAATGAGCTGTGCAATTCTTTTCACGGAAACTGGAGGAATTGAGGACTTATCAAAGATACATTTAACTTTTTGCGCCACTATGTCCTTAACAATGGAAAAACTCACTTTCGTGTTATTGACTTTTCTAGCTAACTCAAATCTCTCTTGAAAGCAACTTTGAAGTGCATTTTCATAAGTAGGGATCTTATTTGTTGGCAAACCTCTCGGGTGGCCAAATATAGGGCACTCAAAGGACTTTCTCTTAATTCTTTTTTGCAAAGATGGATTCATGTTTGAAACACGTTTAGCAGAGCAAATCGACTTCACACGCACATTAGAAACATTGAGAAATACTGATGCCAGCACGACTGCTTTATTCATTTAAGTAAGATACCTATAGACACAAGTCAACTAAAAAGCTCATAAATTCAAGATCGTGAGGCGCTAATGGGGCGTATTAAATGCATACACTGTACTGAGCGGCATAAACAAATATAAGTCTCGCGGGATTAAAGGGCCATGTGGACAATTTCACAGGCAGGCTAATACTAAAATATCACATTTGTTTTATAAACAAACGTTCTTCCATTAGTATTTCAAACCGAACTTATGAGGATCGTTAAACTGAAATTTAAAAAAAAGCTGAAAAAGGGCTTAAAGTTTACATTTTTTCAAACATGTAGGTTCATTGCGCGATCGGAATATATTGTTTTATTTCAAAAAGATATTTTTTTTTGTTTTGAAGTCTTCACTAAACGTAACTTCTCCGTTCTGTAGCCTGAAAAAGTACATTGAACCAAAAATGTTAAAAATTCGGAAAAAAACCTGAAATTCTCAACTTTTTCGATTTTTTAGGCTTGTTTCTGGATCAGAAGGTATTATTCGATTTTAATGAAGGCTTTACCAATCGTACCTTTTCTGTCTTAGAGCCTTAAAAAGAAACATTAAAACAAAATTTTTGAAAAATCACTAAGAAAACACGAAATTTTAGATTTTTTCAAATATTCAGGCTCCTTGCGGGATCGGAAGATATTATCCGATTTTTAAAATTTTTGTTTTGTTTTGTAAGTCTTTCCCAATCGCAACTTTTCCGCACTATTACGATTCGAAAATAAAAACTTTGTTTTTTTCGTTCCACCCTAACCTACAGCCTACAACCGCATTTTTAAGAGTTCAATTTTGAAACATTCCTGGGAAGGGGCCCTTGAAAACCGTCCCTCTAATATCAATAAAAAATAATGAAAATTGTGTTTTTAAAGCTACAATTTCGCTAGTTTTAAGGGGATGAACCTCTGAATTTTTCTCTCTAACATCATTGTAGAAAGTCTAAAACCTTTGTTTTAAGGACTTCAATTTCAAAAAACTTCCAGAGAAGAGTCCCTTGGAACTCCCTTCTCCTTAATATCTTCAGATTGTCAAAAATTTTGGTTTTTGGAGCTTCAATTTTGAAACATTGTTTGGGGTGGTAAATTGACTCAAAACATCAGTATTCTAGTAGTTCAAAAATTCTTGGTATTCTAGTAGGTGTTTTACCGTTTAAAAATAGCCTATTTGCATCAGTTACATTTCTTGAACTCCAGTTCTTTCTTTAATGTCCACACATGGAGTCTGTAATGACGTTTTTATGACATAAATTTCAAAAAAATTCTGGGGAGGGCCCCGAACATTTGCTTTCTTTAAAATTACCAAAGATCATCTCCCAGTTTTGAGCTCCCAGCGGCCCTGTTAGTGTTTGTATGTGTGTGTATGTATTACATATACTATATGTCTGATGGAAAATTTAGTGCTCTCTTTTGCCTCCCCCTTTTAAACAAAAAAAAACTATTTTCAAGTTGTGCACCTGCTCTTAGAACTTCAACTTTTGGGAGAAAGTTCTGAACCCTCTACTTTCCCTTACATCAATAAAGACGGAATGCAATCGCATTTTTAAGACAACAATTTCGAAACATTTTTGAAGAATACCCATCTTCCTTCCTCTAAATTCATCAAAGATCGACTGAAATTACGTTTATGGCGGGTGGAGTCCTTCAAAGGATTACCCCCATCGCCTCTACCTTGCATTTTTGCATTTTGGTATTAAGGCTATACTAAAACAATTGTTTACACTGAAAACGTAATGCACATCAATTACTTTTATTGCAATGATAAATCACAATACCTTGTTCTATGTGTTTTTTTTTTTTTTGCTGGGGCGAGGGGGAGGGGCACTACAAACGTCCTAGGTGTCACCCGTTCTGGGAATTCCACTATGAAATCACATTATGTCTTACATTAGTTTATTTAAATTATTTTTCGCTTCCAGTAGCAATGCATTTTTACATAATATTTTCTTTTCCCTAACGAGAAAAATAGCTGAATGTTCAAAAGTAAACACAATGTGGATAGCAAACAAAAATGATTTTTCCTCCCAATGAATTCATTTGGCATAGGGGGGGGGGTGCCAAAATTGAAAAAAAATTGCCCTCTCCTGAGCCAAAACCTGGATCTGCGCCTGATTTGGTGTATGCATTGAATGAAATGGAACTCGGATAGTCAGCCATAACGTAATAATACTATCCTTTTTCTATTATTTCTTATAAAATTAGTTAACGCTGTGTACGAAATAACTCTCTTAAATGCAAACAATTCCAAGCCTAGTTCAGGGTTGAGATAAATAATACTTTTGCATCCTCTCAAGCATGTAATTAAACTTCAAAATATTAAAGGAGATATCAAATTTAAAAGCATAAGACACTAAAGTAGTTTCAGATTATGTTAAAATCACCATGAAGACATGAGCAAAGAGGCACAAATAGGGCATTAAATGATTTTTCTCTAAAAAAAACTATGAGTTTTAGTGAAACAAATTCGAAAATATGAAAGATATTACCTTACTCTAAGTCTAATGATATTTTAATCGAGTAGGAAAGTAATATACTTTTTTAAAGTGTGTCTTTTTTTCTGCCATCGATACAGTGGCCGATGTACCTACTATGTTGCAAATGCCACAGTTGTGAACCTTCCCCCCCCCCCCCCCCCCCGACCATTGAAACTCCCAAAGGGGATACCAAAAGACATAGAATGAATGTTTTATGAAGTTCTGTAATCTGTAATGGATATTGTTTTCCCCCAAACCTATATAAGTTCGTTATGGCATCAATATTCAGGTAATAAGCAGAAAATGTTGCTTTTTACTTTTATGTGTTCATTTTTTTTTTAAATGCTTTTCTGTAATTGCTGCAGCATGAAAGTTCATATTACCATACAAGTAAAGTTGTTTTGCTTTACATATTAAATAAATAAATTATTTATGCTACTTTTAGATCGTAATCCGTCTCCACCTCCAGAAATACTTAAAAATGAGGATCTCTTACCAGATAGAGTTGGTGACAGCATGTACAGCAAACAGTGGCTTTATAAAACTTTAATGAGCATTATGAAAGTGAGTAATAAGTAAAGAGTGTTTACTAATACTTTTTAATCAGAGTTAAAATTTTATTGTATTATTTAATTTTTTTTTATGTACTGTTTATTTATTTACTAGAATATTACACTTAAAATGTTTGAAAATCCATTGAAACAAAAATTGACTATGTCCAGTACAATTAAATGGTCACAACACTTGTGGTATAGCAGAGGTGTGCAAAATCCATTTCACAGGTTGGGCTGTTGAAAATGTTAGAGGGATTTTGATCTAATTTTTTGGGGGAGGGGTTCTGTAGTATCTGAGGTAGGTGCACCATTGTCCTTGAGGGAAGGGGATTGGTGCCCCTTTATAGCCTTAACTAGTATTAGAAACTGCATTTACAGATGATCAATTTTAGTGAAAACTTCCCTCTCAGTCTTCAAAATTATTGAAATATATAAAAAATAAAACCATATTTAAAAGAGCGATGATCCTA
Organism: Uloborus diversus; assembly: GCF_026930045.1. Taxonomy (NCBI): domain Eukaryota; kingdom Metazoa; phylum Arthropoda; class Arachnida; order Araneae; family Uloboridae; genus Uloborus; species Uloborus diversus. The sequence continues at coordinate 62,184,735 of NC_072735.1, forward strand.
TTGGTTAGAGCGGGGTTCTTAAACTGAGTACCACAACAGATAGAGAGGGGTGCCGGGAAGTGTCTGGGTTTTGTGAGAATTTTCTTCAGGGCAACAACCTTAACTTTAATGGTGTAATACTGTACTCGTAGTGTTTCACAAATGATCGTTTTGTGAACCTTTCGTGATGTGGCAGGTAACAAGTCTAAAGTCTAATTCCTGCTTCAGTCGTTATAACATGTCACGTTCAATGGTTGTTAATTTCCCAACACTAGGGGGCACCACCTATAATCTGACAGGTTCTTTTCTCAATATATAGCTTCATAGTTGTTGGATTTGACGAGATATTGCTGACAACAATCACCTTCTTTCATGGTCGCCGAGCTCTCCGGACCTATCACCAAGCAATTTTTTTATGGTGCTATATCAAAAATCATGAGTTTGTGCGCCATGGGCCACGTGATTGGCAAGATAAATGCCAAAAGATCACAATTGCATTTTCTAAGATTGATTGTGTCATGTTACAGCGAGTAAAACAAGAATTAGACTTTTGACTTGATATCTGCCTCAATACGAAAGGTTCATATGTCGAAGATTTCAAAAACAAATCTTTTGCAGTTTCACTCTCCAGTAATACCAGTATCGTTGCTGTATGCGGTATGTGAGAATTTTCTTCAGGGCAACAACCTTAACTTTAATGGTGTAATACTGTACTCGTAGTGTTTCACAAATGATCGTTTTGTGAACCTTTCGTGATGTGGCAGGTAACAAGTCTAAAGTCTAATTCCTGCTTCAGTCGTTATAACATGTCACGTTCAATGGTTGTTAATTTCCCAACACTAGGGGGCACCACCTATAATCTGACAGGTTCTTTTCTCAATATATAGCTTCATAGTTGTTGGATTTGACGAGATATTGCTGACAACAATCACCTTCTTTCATGGTCGCCGAGCTCTCCGGACCTATCACCAAGCAATTTTTTTATGGTGCTATATCAAAAATCATGAGTTTGTGCGCCATGGGCCACGTGATTGGCAAGATAAATGCCAAAAGATCACAATTGCATTTTCTAAGATTGATTGTGTCATGTTACAGCGAGTAAAACAAGAATTAGACTTTTGACTTGATATCTGCCTCAATACGAAAGGTTCATATGTCGAAGATTTCAAAAACAAATCTTTTGCAGTTTCACTCTCCAGTAATACCAGTATCGTTGCTGTATGCGGTATGTGAGAATTTTCTTCAGGGCAACAACCTTAACTTTAATGGTGTAATACTGTACTCGTAGTGTTTCACAAATGATCGTTTTGTGAACCTTTCGTGATGTGGCAGGTAACAAGTCTAAAGTCTAATTCCTGCTTCAGTCGTTATAACATGTCACGTTCAATGGTTGTTAATTTCCCAACACTAGGGGGCACCACCTATAATCTGACAGGTTCTTTTCTCAATATATAGTTTCAATAAGTCTTCCAAACCCCTGCGGCAATTTCTGTGTATATAATTGAGATAGACTGGGCACCTGGGCAGGTGCCTTGAAAATTTCTTATTCTTTAAAGGGTGCAGCGGGTCGAAAACGTTTGAGAACCTCTGGGTTAGATAGTTTATCCTAAAAACATTCAAGTTACTTATTAATTAATGTCCATTTTGATTTAAAAATGGTGGTGGATATCAATAGTAGAAGTTATGATGTCTTAGTGCATTCAAAAATGAACATCTTGTGCAAAAGCAAAAATATTTTTTTTTTTTTTTTAACATTAAGTATAGGAAAACATATTAAATCTTGATTTAGACTATCTTAATTAGTAAAGAAAATATATTCTTTAATCTAGAATATGATTCATTCAAGTGTAGATTCTGGGATGAGGTGGGTCATGTGGCATGATCTTCCCTACCCCAAAAGTACTTAAAAATTGCCTAAAACTGTTTTTATTTACTCGAAGTTCAAAAACAATTACTGGGGACATGAAACTGCTTATTTTTGTGCTCGTTTTCTTAGCTCCTTAGTTTCTACAATTTTTGTCAGCCTCTGGTCATTGATTCAAAAATGGTCTGGTCAACTTCAAAGATGATAGCTGCATAGGTAGATTTCAACAATAGATTTAAACAATAGAATTGACGAAAATTCTTAGAAATGGACTAATAAATAGTTATCTTTTATAATCAAGGTTGAAACTTTTTACTGAAAACTGAAATTTAGTTATCATACTTAGTGCTCTCCCCAAGGCAAGAGGTACTGTTAAAAAAAATCCTGAAATTTTACGGTAAAAGTTACTGGCATCCATGTTAGCAGTAACTTTTACCAAAAAATCTGATTTTACTGTAAAGTTTTACAGTAGAATAAACGAGAGCTAAAAAACTCAAAATGAAAGCAGCCAGGTTCTATCTCGGGACCTTTGGATTGGCAGGTGGGCTTGCTGCCCAAAATAGGATTTATAATACATCGAGTGAGGGGGAAATATGGTGTTATCTGCTTCACATTGTAAGTTACATGGTGTATCAATTGGCCTTGCAATCATTTATTTTATTTTTACTTCCTTTTACAAAAAAGGAAGTATTGTATTCGCAAAAAAAAATTTCACTCAAAAATCAGCTTTAATTTCCATTTTACTCACCCCCGAATGAATGTTGAGTTTATTTTTCAACCCGACCACACGTGGATATATGCCTAGGAAGGTACAGACACCCGAAATATCCATTTTTACGATCCCCGTGTTAATTACAACGAGTTTTCTCGTGACGTCTGTATGTAGGTATGTATGTGCATATGTGTGTATGTATGTCGCATAAGTCAAGAACGGAAGGTCCTAGAAAGTTGAAATTTGGTACTTAGACTCCTAGTGGAGTCTAGTTGTGCACCTCCCTTTTTGGTTGCATTCAGATGCTCCAAAGGGGGCTATTGCCCTTTTTGGGAGGAAATCATTGTTGATTTCGATGTAAACTCCAGTGGTGTTATAATTTGGCGGACACTTGGCGATATATCGCCAGTCTTTTGGTCGCCAAATCTTGTCACCAACTTGGGGACAGATTTGGCAATTTTTTTTTTTTAAATTTATTTTATTTATTTTTTTTTTTAAATCTGGTTTCAATTTGGCCACTGTTGGTGATATTTAGAGGGTAAACTATTGAATCACATTAAAACTGCCAAATGTGAAAATGACATTAAATTGGAGTAAAAGGAAGTCATGTGATGCACACATCAGCTCGTTTTGGTACAATTTACTGTACTATTTTTTTCTGTACTGTAAACATTTTTTTTTTTTTTTTAAATGTTTTTGATTGGCCAAGTTGGAGGAGTGCTTTAAAACCGTTCGGGATGGAATGTCACGCTTGCAGCCTCATGTGCCACTAGGTGTTAAGAGAATCAAGACAAGTCAAACGCTATTTTACAGTAATATTTACTGTAAAAGTTTCCTGAATTTTTAAAGCGTATGCTGAAGTGTGACTCTTTTTGACAAAGATGGGGAAAGGTTTTAAAATGTTGAAAAGAAACATGACATCATCAGAGGACAATCTCTGCAATTGAGTGAATCCGGTATAAATAATAATGAATATTAGCAACAAAAGCTGTACACCTACGCTTCAGAGCTAAAAGAAACCACTAATGATGTGCTAAAAGAAAGGAACTGACCCATGGCATAAAACTGGTCAGTAAAGTCAGTATTTTAAAAATTGGTCAGTATTAGTCAGTATATGCAGAATTTAGTCGATAAAATCTTTTTTTTTTTTGCAAATTAACTAAATAAATAATTTTAAGATAATATTCACTGCCAATTTTGTTTTAGTTTTCTGATAAACTTTAAAAAATGCCAAAAAAGCAATCAATTGCTAATATAGCAGCCCAATTTCGCCTACCTGATAGTCTGTTTTACTTGATAAAGATCTTTGCTATTCTTTTATTTGATTGAAATGATCTAGTTTTATGGAAAACCTAGCTCTCCCCTCCCCAAACTTTGATGTTGGGTATATTCTTTGAAATTTTTTCCTGTTTTTGGCCTATTGGGTATATCCTTTGAAATCTTTTCCTGTTTTTGGCCTAAGTACAAGGTAAGAGTTTTTCGAGCAATAAAGTATACAACAGTTACATTTGTGTACAATATTGAAATCAATAAAAATTTGTTATGGTTAAATTCTTATTTTAATTTGTTGCCTTTAACTTTCATCATAAGTTCTTGCAGTATAGTGAACTTACACCTTGTCCCCAAACCTGACACAAACATAAAATACAATTCAGAGTAAAAATGTGAATTGTAGGATATTTAATTTGGTACAGATGTGATATACTCCTTGGACTGATAATACTAAAAAAACAACCGTCCACTCCGTGATAAATTTCTGGATCCACCCTTGGGCAACGTCGGGCACCAAAATTATATGAAACTAGAAGCCAATATTTTTTGACACAGGAATAACTTGATACTTACGTTGGAAAATCATATGTTTGAAGTAATTAAAGGTAATGAAAACACAATTTTATATTTTCATTTGTAATTGTGTTTCTCAACCTTAAAAAGTGTTTGTAATTATAGGACACCCTATTTTCTAGTTTTTTTTTAAATAAATTCAACACATAGTGTTTTTAAAATAAATCACTCTAACTTGTGTTTCACATACTGGTTATCACTATACCCATATCTGATATAAATCCCTCCATTTGTATTTTTACTTTGAATTGTATTTTATGCTTGTGTCTATATTTTGGGACAGGGTGTAGCTTTTGTACATGCAAAAATATTAGCTTGTTAGTAATTAAAACAATCATCTAAATGTGTTCTGAGTTTTACTAAAAGATGTTTTTAACTAAAAATGGACAGGAATAATTAGGTATTCTTTTCCATTTTGTATTTCCTAATTTCTGAATTTTTCTCAAAGTTGTTTTCCACTGAGTTTTCAAAGAAAAAAAAAATGTGAATAAAAAACTGCTTTTCATCACTTAATAATATTTCAAGCAGTTGCAAGATCTTTTAATTTATTTTCCTAGTTTCAGAAAAGTTTTATTCATTATACAATAAATATATGAATTAAACTAAACTTTCACTAAAAATTTGTACCAAATTAGCTGTATATTATGTTGCTGCATATTACGAACAAAGCTAGTATCTGTTTCACTCAGTATGATACTCTTTTTTTGTTCCGCCAAAGTTAGTTAATTTTTTTAATTTTAGTCAGTATATGGTCGTATTGGTCAGTATTGTAAAAAATTTGGTCAGTAAAGTCAGTATTTTTGACCCTCCAAACTTTACCCCCTGCGACCAAAAAAAGCTTATTTTTGTTTCATAGTTCAGTGCCAGATTTGTACCTTATTTACAATGGATTTGCTTTGGAGCAGTGCTGTAATCAGGGGTGGGGCAACTATCTTCAGAAATATTTGGTTTTTTACAGCAAAAATAATGCAAATGTAATGTAAATTGGTTTCAAATCGCCTTTTCCTTTAAGGAGTCGCCCCCCCCCCCCCCCCCGAACAACCCGCTGATTGTGAGTTTCCCAAATATTTTTTTACAACTACAGCACTGCTTAGGAGTGAGTAAAGGTCTAGTAAACTGATTAGTTAGGAAACTCATGCTGCATAAAATATTATTATATAGCTGTTTTATATTTTTTATTGTTGAATTCATCACATTGAAATGCTGCTGTTTCATTTCTCTTTTATCTAAAAAACAATCTCTTTTAGTCCCTTGATGTAAACGCAGAAGTACAAAGTGACATAGTAGAATTGGATTCTGTTATTGAAGAAAACTCATGTACTTTATGGGATATGTCTGCAAATCTGGTAAGTTTCATATTCAGATTTGAATGCTGAAAATAATGAATGTTTCTGCTCTGAAGTGTTCAAAATTGAATTTCTTTGCTTCTATAAATGCTAATATAAATGCCCTTGTTGCTTTCTTGTTTTCATATGTATGGAAGAAAATACTGGATTCATAAATATTTTTTAATTTCAATGAATTTGTAAGTTTTGAGATGTGCTGAAACCATTTTGACCAATTTTGGAAAATTTATGTTTGTGCCTGGCTGATATTTTTTTTTCTATGGCTGCTCTTGTGCAAAAACTACTGCATGAAATGAAACAAAATTTGATGCACATATGTACCTCCACATGAATTGGTACCTAATTCCTCCAAAGGAGGTTCAGTGATCCAGCATTTTCTTCAGTATACATGACAGCTATATCTAAAGAAGTTAATCAAATAGGGACACTGACTTGCAAAAATTATTGCAGTGGCCAGACTTAAACTGAGGCGAATATATTCCCCGAGGGGAATATATTTCATGTCAATGAGGCAAGAAACTTGCCTCAGTAAAAGGGGACTGGGGACCGTCCTATGGAAAATTTTCCTATATTTGTCCCTTGAAAATGCAATTTTACACATTTTCTGATATGCATAATTTGCATGAATGAACAATATTTGACAAGGCGTTTTCAAGATATAGGAATCTAAAAATTGTCATGCAAAGTTTCTGGTTTAATTAGACCATGCACCTTGTCTAAAGTGACATTTTTACCATTCTATTTTGTGGGGGGCCATGCAGTGGATATATATTGCTTGTGGCTGTTAGTCTCTACAATCAACTTTTAAAGTCCTGCAAACTTCCCCCTCATACTTGACGCAACATACTCTAAGCAGTCCTCTTAGATCCAGAAAAGGGAAGTGTAGGCGTACTAGAACATCTTTTAGTGAATTAAATAGGGTCTTTGCCTAGATATATAAAACTTCATAAATGCTTACAAATTCCTAAAAACATTACAATTCTCATTGAAACTCCAGCAAAAAAAAACTCTTCCTCTAGTTAAGCACTAGTCACTTCTAAAAAAAAAGCCACATGCACACACAAATTATTCGGGGGTCTGGGCCCCCCTCAAGCCCCATAGAGTCGACGCTTTTGGAATCAAACAAAGACTAGTGTTTCCCCCAATGCAATTTTAAAAAGGCACTGCACCTTGCCCTCAAATCAGGTAACCTTCGATCCTACCTGCCCTTTTTACTTCCTTTTACAAAAATGAAAGTACTGTATTCGCAAAAAAAATTTCACTCAAAAATCGACCTTAATTTCCATTTTGCTCACCCCCAAATGAATGTTGAGTTTTTTTTCGACTCGACCACACGTGGATAAGTGCCTAAGAACGTATAGACACGCGAAATAACCATTTTGACGATTCCCAAAAAAAAAAACAAGTTTTCTCGTGACGTCTATATGCACGTCTGTATGTGCATATGTATGTCGCATAACTCAAGAACGGAATGTCCTAGAAAGTTGAAATTTGGTACATAGACACCTAGTGAGGTCTAGTTATGCACTTCCCTTTTTGGTTGCATTCAGATCCTCCAAAGGGGTCTTTTGCCCCTTTTTTTTGGGGGGGGGGAATCATTATTAAATTCGATGTAAACTCAAGTGGTGTTATAATTTGGCGGACACTTGGCGATATATCGCCAGTCTTTTGATCGACAAGTTTTGTCGCCAAGTTGGCGACAAATTTGGCGATTTTTTTTTTTTAAATCTAGTTTCAATTTGGCCACTGTTGGTGATATTTAGAGAGTAAACTATTGAATCACATTAAAACTGCCTATACTGAGAAAATAACATTAAATTGGAGAACCTAACTCAAGAACGGTATGTCCTAGAAATTTGAAATTTGGTATGTAGGCTCCTATTTCCTTCCACTAGAATGGGTGTGGAAAGGCTATATTACAAAACTTTGTCCTTTTTTGCTGCATAATTTTTTTGAGAAAGTGCTGTTTTAATGAACGAGTGCTCTTTTATCAAGAAGCACCCTGCTCTTTTTTAGATCTTGGGGAAACACAAGATTTGTTCATACTTATTGCTCAAAGGGTAACAGAATCTGATTTGATTTTAGTTAATTTTACGTGTAAGATTAATTTTATGTCCTATATTTTTATTGAAAATCTCATATTTTTCTGTGCTTTTATTGTGATCAATGCTTAAATGCAAAACAGGATTTTATACAAATGACTAAGTGATTGTCTCTCTAACATTACTAAATGCGAAAAGTTATGATGACAGCTGAAAAGACAAATCTTGATTTAAAGCCATTGAATTAAGTGAGCAGAACAAATAATCTATACAAAAATGCCTTAAACATGTACACCGGAAGCCTTGTTTTTTCTTTCTTTGTTCACTCAATTTTTCATTCAGGAGGAAATTTTATGAAAACAAGCTGGAAAACTTTTCCAAATTTTGTTTGTCTCTTTTTTTTTCCCCTCCCTCATAGAAGTCCTTATAAGTTTTTATTAAAAAACGTTTTCAAGGCCTAATTTCTTCTATTTCATTAATTTTTTTAAAAAATGTAATGAGTTTCTGGAGTATTTCATAGCCTTGACAGAATCAGGATTCTAGTGATTTTTCTCAGTTCATTATTCTGAACTAGGAAGCGTAGTAATGGTTGTACATTTGAAAGTTATTTGGGAAAATATTTGATTTAATTTTATCATGTAGTTTTTCATGTCTAAAATATGTAGATTTGTGGTCCTTGCGTTTTCTAAAAAAATTCTTGAATATTAGTGGGAATCCTGATGTCATAAGATGAAAATAAAAGTAAAATAGAACAGAATTAAATCCAGTTGTGTAAAATTAATCTTGGAAATATTTACCACAGTCTTGAAGGATAAAAAATCCATGAGTTTTAAATAGTTTTAAGAAGAAAATATTTAAGATAAATTTTTTATGCTTTTTAAATAACTGTTCTTGTAGTTTATAGATTTCTGCTTTAAGTATTAAAATAAAGCAATTTTGAAAATGCTGACAAAAAGAAGAAAATTTAGAAATTATTTTGAATAAAACTGAAGTAACTGATATAATTTCATGGAGTCTGCCAGTATTCAAAAGGTTCATAAAATGAGCAAAATGGTGTGTGCACTAAATTGAGTAACTTGGTTTCAAATTCTGAGTTTTAGTGCCTCTAGTTGGAGCAAGCCTAATCTGCCAGCATTGTGACGGCTACGCAAATCCTAATCAAAGCATTATGATGCTGACAGGTTTAGTTCGCCTCAACTCTTGTCACCCAAGTTTTAAAGAGTTAGTCACATTTTCTAGTCTACAGATCTATATCATGAAGAAAATATCATGATATTTTCGAACCCTGATGCACATACATAAAGGTGTACTGGAAAAAACTTTCGATGGCAAATTAAATGAAAAAATATAATTTGCACTTTAATAGAATCCAGTATCCTCTCTTTCAACTAAACTTGAGGCAAACCTAACCTGACAGTGTCGTAATGATGCGATTAGGATATGCACTTTAATGATGCTGCTAGGTTAGGTTTGCCCAGGGCTGTGCCAGCTGCGGCAATTGAGCCAAACTGCGCCAATCGCCGATCCTTCGCCAAAAGACCACTAAATGGACTTTTGTGTGCCAAACTCGGACAAACTTGCGCCAACAGTGCGATTTTGCATGTAATGTTGCAGTTTCTTCAACATATTTGGCAGTTTTTGCAAATTATCATCAAGTTAATGCATTTGGAACTTGTTTTTACGATTGTTTTGATTTAGTCCCGATTTTTTGCGCATTTCAAAATCCGATTGCATCCACTTTTGAAAAACTCAATCGTTTTAATTTATTATGTGATTCTGTTCTTTTGACTTGAAAAATTTTCTATTGACCATTATTTTCATCCATTCTTATTTTTTGTTTTTAGAAGAAGAGGATTTGTAAGTTCGTCTTCTTGCCACGCCCACTCGAAAATGTCAATCCAAATTGAATTAAGCGAATGCCATCTGTAAAAACAATATTTTCAAACAAACACCAGTTTTCAATCTTGGGTTTCTTTAGATTTTAGGACAGAAAATTGATGTCTAATTTCGGTTAGAGACACTTAAGATAGCAAAAATTGTGGAATTCTAATGCTCTGGTAATGAATATGCAGATATTTCAAGTTTCTCAGATTCAGGCATTTTTTACATATTCTTAGCCTGTCTCTAAATTTATTTATTATTTTTTTCCTTTGCATATTTCATATTTTTTTTCATATGTATTTTTAAATTCCTTTTCTATGACATTATTTCTCAAAATCTTTTTTTTTTTTTCATTGTAATTTCATTATTAATTTTGTAATGAAATATCAAACAGTTAAAAGTAATTGTTTTTAATGTTGCTTTTTCGCTTGATCTTCAGATTTGTTGATCAAGTAGTTCAGTATATAATATATATATATATGTAAGGTTAAACTAATAAATTACACATACCAAAAAAAGAAAAATATTTAATAGCTCTTTAAAACTCACTTGTAACTTGCTGAGGTAAAGTTTTTCTGTTTAACCATTATTTTTTGCTTTCTTTCTTTTTTTGCTTTCTCTCTCTCTCTCTCTTTTTTTTTAAATATGTTTTTGAGTTTTATGAAGCAAACAAATTTTAAAAACAGGTGTCAAAGCACTATGACTTAAATGTGCACTAAAGGTGTGATGTGTTAAGCAAAGTAAATGTGTGAACTAAATTTAAATCAGAAGAAGTGTAAGAAAAAAGTAGAGCAGGACAGGACAAATGTTTGAGAAAAATATTAGACGAAAGAAAAAAAAATAATAGCAATAATAATAAATTAGTAGTTGGAGTTATGGTGGTTTTGCATCCTTAGTCTCTTTTTTTTTTTTTTTTTTTTTGTTATTTTTTGTTATTTTTTCATGTTGCACATGTTTCTGTGTGTGAAGTATACATAGTTACTCCAAATTGATACAAAATTTAAATTTTTGCTGCTGCAAGCTGCTCCAAATTTGCAATTTTACTGCTCCTGGCTGCTCAATTCTCTTTTACTGCTCCAAGCTGCTCCAAATTCACCATTTCACTGCTCCAAGCTGCTCCACACCCACCATTTTCCTGCTCCCAAAGTTGCTCCAAAAGCGAGTTTTGGTCAGCACATCCCTGAGTCTATGATTTTGTCTTTAAAATTCTTACATTTTCTTAAATTTTAAAACTTTGTGTGCATGTAATAACATGTGCTTATGACAGACTGTAATCCTTTTTTTCATTTGAAATAAAAATTAAACATAGTTTTGCTATCTTTTCAGGAAGTTGCTCAATTTCTTCTGGAATGTGGAATCACTGAGATATTTTTAGAAGTCATTGAAAAAACCAAAAGTCCAAGACTTCTTGTTAGTAGCATCAATGTTCAACATTGCCTATTTTCTCATATTGTAGATGCAACATTTCAATTCAATTTGTTATTCGATTCATTCATTTGATTTTTAAAGCAGGATTTTCCTTAATTTTTAATTTATATTGATCTTTTTAAAAAAAATTTAAAAAAAAGGAAAAAAATGGTAAACAAAAGTAAAACTATTGAAGTAAACTTTAGTTCCTTGAAAAGTGTCATTGAATTCAATAATTAAGATTTTTACTTAAATAAAAGCTCTGTTTAAAAAATAAGCTTTTGAATCTAAGCTATTGAAATGCTGAAAATATAAACAGATACATATAAGTAGAAATTTAAGTCATTGAAAAGAAGCTAGAATCTGCATATTTACTGTAGTTTGGTAGTTTTTATTTATTTTTCATTCTCTTTTATATTCTAATATTTGATCTTCTAAATTCTGTTTTTCCCCCCAGGAAATTGTGATAGGAATTCTGGGTAATATGTCGTCATTTGATTCTATATGTCAAAAAATAGCTGAGAACAAGCTCTTGCTGTAAGTTATATTTCATTTCTTCAATCATTTTTTGAGGATTAGCATTTTAAAATTTGTTTTAATAGTTATGTATCTAGCTTTCTTTTTAAATGAAAGGAGGGCTCAACCAAACTAAGCACTGGGGGCGATCAGAGGTCAATTGTACTAGTACAGAGTTCGTATGCTACAGGAAAACCTGGAATTGCCAGGGAAAATGACAGAGTTAAAAATGTCAGGGAAAAGTCAGGGAATTCTCTAAATTCACCCCTAAAAAAATATTTTTTTCAATTTTTTCCAGGGAATTTGTTCTGGGAGATCTAATCTTCATTTCTAATGATGTTTCTTGAAAAAAATTGTAAAAATTTTGAGACAAAATGACGCTGGCAAAAAAAAAGTGGCGACCCAAAAAAACTTCCGCAGTCGCCAGTTTTGACCCTAAATAGTTCCCAAGTTTTTATCAATGAAAACTATTGAAAGTGACATTTTATGTTACTTCAATTGTGCAATAAATTATGAATTTTTAAGAATTAATTATTTTCTAGGAAATAAAAATTTTAATTTTAATGTAAGTATCCTTTAATGTGCAAAAGAAAAAAAATATATGATTATTGACATTGGCCTATGATCAGTGGATGTTGATTTCTGTTATTTTGCATTATACAGTATGCTTACCGATGCAACAAGTTAATCATATTTATGCTCTAAAATAGCTGTATTTTGCTCAATATGTTTTGTGCTAATAACCAATAAGAAAATAAAAATAAGTATTGTAAAGCTAAAGCAGATGTTAAATATTGCGCGATTACAGCAAAACCAGTGGCAGATTTACTAGGGGAGCGACTGCCCCCTCCATGACCATCATTTTCTGAAACCAATAATATGGAATTAGAAGAAATAACTAGCAATCGCTATTATTTTTAATCAAGTAAATTCCACAAATTTGCTTTAAATTAATTTTAAACACTTTGTGTAATTGAGGATGGGCAGTATTACCCGCTCTTTAATTTGAACCTAAACTCACCCCCTCCCCTTTTTTTCAATTTTATTAATTTTTATATTTGTATATGTGTCTTGAACTAGACAGCCAATTTCCATTAACATAACGCTGCATAATCGCCTATTCATAATGTAACAAAAAATATGATGATGTTGAATAGGATTGCAACTCTGTAATGACCTCCTTGATCTTGTACGAGCTCATCATTACGAGTATGTTTGAGCTAATGGCTGAAAGCAGGAAAAATATTTCATTGGCACTCCGCAAATAACGGGTATTGGCAGAGCAACTCTGTTTGCTCCACCCCTCTTTTAACAAATATATTATTTTATTCCCTCACACATTGAAAGTCATCTTATCAGAGATAGATTGTAATCAACTGGTGCAATCCTGCAGCAAGACAAAACAAAAAACTTAATTTATACTAATTTAGTGCCAATGCACCAATTGCTGCAAATAACTCTAACCATGTATTTATAAACAAATGAGGTCTTTCAAAATGCAGTATTACCCTACTTATTTCGAAAAGTGCTGTAAGCTAATACTTTATTTATTATTTAAATAAGGAAAAGGGTAAAATATAATGCATAATTTCATCCATTAAAAAAACATTTTGTGAAAGAATATAAAGCTCTGGAGATTTCTAGATAGTTTTTTATGTTTTACCTATTCATTTTGTGTGCCCATTTTCAGTTTTATAAAAAAGTTTCAACTGTTTAAAGTTTCTTAAAAGTTTTTTCACGGAAAATGCTGTATTGGAAGTACCGTTTGAGCGTATTTATATTTTTTATAAAATCAAATTCCTTACAGACCGTCAAACTAACTGGTTGACACAGCAGCCGATAACGAAGTTGGAGGGGTGGATGGAGAACGGACCTGTCATTTCAAATTTTTCCATTGAAGGGTTCATTGCAAGTCGGAAAGCAACAAAAACTAGGCTCACTAACATATAAAAGCTCAGGAGTAGGGGGAGACAGTTGACTCGCTGACCCCCCCCCCTACACGACAGGTCTGGGGGGATGTCTTTTATGGATTTCAAATGCCACCCCTTGAATTGACTATAAATCCGCCCCTGAGAAAAACGCTAATATTATGCATGATACATGACATCGAAGAAAAACTAGAATAAGTTGAAAGTACTTTGTTTTCAACAAGTAGTAAACGAATTAAAATAATTTTGAGCAAAATATTTTAAAAACTTAAAATTTTGAGGGAGAAAAAAAAAGATTCTTTTTTTTTAATTCAAGAGGAAAAGTTTCAGTTTTTCCACATTGGTACTTTAAGCAATTTCAATTTTTTTGAAAATATTGCTATTTAAACTTAATTTTGAATGAAGCGAGTAACCTGGAATTTTTTTAAAAAACAACCTGGAGTACCTGAAATAGTTAGGGAATTTTTTTTAACCACAAATGTATGAACCCTGTAGTAGCTTATCTATTTAATTTCACATAAAATTAAATTTTGACTTCATATCTATTACCTTTTAATCTCTAAAAAATATACCTCTTGTTAAAATAAGAAAAGTAAGATAACATTCCTTACATATTGAGGCAGTGAGAAGCAAAGGGATGTAAGTCACATTTTCAAGTTTTGAGTGAAACTCGTTTAAGGATAAGATCCTAGGTAGGCTTTCATTGATTTTTTTTTCTAAATCATGCTGTACAGCAGCACCTACCAGATCTACTAGTACTACAGTGGAAGTCAGAATTATAAGGACTCCCATGAAATCTTAACGGAAACTTTGATTGTTTCTACCAACGCATAGAACTGAGTAGAAGGTGTTGAAGTTCCAACCTTCATCAAAAAAAAAAAAGATTATTATTTTAGATATTCTTACTAATAGTATGTAAAAAGCTTCTAAAATTAATTTAGTGACTTAATAAAATGCTTATTTTAATGATTGTTTATTTTTTAAATTGTTTAATGCAACTTGATGCTGTTTAATTGTTTTATACAACTTTAAACTGGATATTTTCATCAAGTAGATGAGTCGATTTAATGGGAGTTGACTGTAATGGTCAAGATGATTCATCCATCTTTGTATTGATTCTAAATTGTATTGTTTTGTGCATGTTGTTGTCATTTTATTTGCTCAGTCATAAAAAATATGCTTTAATTTTATTTTAAAGTTATCACCCTGTGGTGTTCTTTTTTTACAGGCATTCAATTATTTCTTTATCAGGAACTTCTGATTCACCCACCTTGTTGCAAGTTTTCCGGTAATTAGTTCTCTAATTTACTAGACAGGAACAGAATAAAATATATTTAAAAAAAAAAAATTATTCAGACCTAGTAAGATAGATTCAATTAAAATAAACACTAGTTTTAAAACAAAAGTAATTCAGTTATTTTATTTCATGTGAAAATTGTTATCAAATAAAAATAATTTATCTTTACATTAAATGTATTGTTGATATGAATATGATACTGCTTGTATGTTTTCCCATATCTTTTGTACACCCATGATGCTTTTATAATAAAGCCTCCCCTCTATCGGTACCCCCATTATTATACTTGACACAATACAGGTGTAAATATATAAACATTCTAAGTTCTAACCTCTAAACTGTTGATTTTAAATGGAATGCATAAGTGTTACAACCATTGTTTCAAAAAAATAAGAACAATAACTTTAAAAAACAAGTTATGAATGAACTACTTTTTGCTTCACAATCTGACAAAAAATGTAAGCAAAGCATAATAAATTTTTCTTTATCACCAAATGTAAATCACCGTACTTATTTGATTTCATTGTCAGCCCCAGTAGCAGAATGTCTCTATCAGTCTAAGGCACTAGTTTCCAAATACACAAGCCAAATTCATCTGCAAAACATTCTATGCAAAACTAAACTTACTCTATCGGTCTAAGGCACTAGTTTCCAAACACACAAGCCAAATTCATCTGCAAAACATTATATGCGAAACTAAACTTACTCTATCAGTCTAAGGCACTAGTTTCCAAATAAACAAGCCAAATTCATCTGCAAACCATTCTATGCAAAACTAAACTTACTATCATAAAAGTTATGTGTAACTAAAATTTAAATTTTAATACATCTGATAGCTTCCAAAGATACATGTGAACAGTAAGTATACAAAATGAATATTTACGTTTTAAAATTGATGTAGCAGTTAATGCAAACAACTAAGAGAAAATAGAATGCTCAAAATAAAAAATAATAAATATAGTTTAATGTGGTATTTCTTTTTTCTTTTTTACTTACTTATTTAGTGAAAACATGGTAGGTTTTAGCTGAATCATAAATAACTCTACTAACTATTCTTAGAGTAACATCATTTTTAATTGTAACATTTTATTATACATGCTGAAAGACATTCCTTATTTCTCAATAATAAATTCAATAAGGACTCTTTAACATGACTGTTTGGTTCTGATCCCAAACTGTTACGTATGTCAAGTTAATTAACTTTATCTGAAACTACGGCATTGGGCTGCACTCTCTGCCATGCTGCTCACTATTTTTATTCTCCATTTCAACAACTGTAATAAATGTTTAATTAATTATTTGCTAATGAATTAAGAAGCCATCAGGTCAATCTCATTAGTGCATAATTACAAAATAATTTTTACTTTAATGTGTGCAATATTAATAAGTGTCTATGGTTTGGATTGTATTGCTTAAAAATAGTAGGGCTCAACCGATGGCATTTTTTGGCAGATGGGCCGATGCCGATTGTTTTCCTCCAAATGGCCGATGGCCGATGGCCAAAAAAAAAAAAGAAATAAATTGATAAAATTGTCAGGGATTTAAAGGATCATTGATTCATTTCACTTTACTTCCTTTCTTCGAATAAGGAATTGTAATCACAAAAAAAAAAAATCAAATTTTGACCTAAATTTCTATTTTACGATCACCCAATTTCTTCACAAGTTTTTTCGGCACATCTGTACATGCATATGTACCTAAGAACATATAGATGACCGAAATATCCATTTTGAACGCCTCCTCAGTTAATTATCGCAAATTGTCTTGTGATGTCTTCATGCGCGTAAACTTGCGTCACTCAAAAACGTTATGAAATAGTAAGTTGAAAACTCATACGTACGTAGTAGGATCTGAAAGTTAGAGGATAAGTTGTATAAAACCGAACCCTGAATAGTTCACATTACCGAAGCACATCTATCTACAAAATACCTTGAACGACTATGCACTTCTGCCAATGTTCGTATAGCTTTTTAGAAGCACTCCTGGAAGACATTTTTCGCAAACTCCTGTAAGGCCTCTTAAGCTGCTGCTTTAACTTCATCGTGGGGAAGAAGGCGACTTTCATGTTGAGGATGCACGGTTCGATTGGTCAATACTCTGATATGACAAACAAATAACGTAACGTTTCGTCGGACTTAGCTCCGTGTGACTTTTACCTGTTCCCAGCAAAAAAAAAAACTTTTGGATGGACGCCGCTTTCCTCCGTCAGGAGAAGATAAAGCTGCATCATAGAAGGTAGCAAAAAATTGGCTTCCAGGAGTGCTTTCCAAAAGTTATATGAACACTGGCAGAAGTACATAGTCCCTCAAGGTAACCTTTTGAAGGTGGATGTGCTTCTGTAATGTGAACTATTCTGGGCAAGGTTTTATACAGCTTGTCCCCGAACTTTTGGATCGTGCTACATACAATCTGTATAAGGTGTAGTTATGCTTCTCCTTTTTTGACTGCTGTATGATGAAAGAGAAAGAACAACAGTCAAAAAAAAAAAGAAAGAAGAAAGGAGGAAAAACAAAGAGACTGTTTAATAACCAATTGATTTTTTTTTAATTGAGCATAACTAAAATTTCAGTAACATTGTAATGATGTATGGATTTAGGTACACTAAACATAGTTAAAAAACATTAAATTATGTTGTTAAATCATTCAAAAAAAAAAAGAATAAAACTATGAAACCGTCAACAAATTACGCAATTAAAGTGCAAAGATTGCACGTAGACATTTTTTGGTCATCAAATTAAACAAAAAGGTAACAGATAAATTACAATACTAAATCATAATACGAATATTTTTATACTTATTTAAAATTTACGAATAGAAAATTTTGCATTTTTCAAAAAACTAAAACAATGACATAAATTTTGCTGAAACAAAAACAGCCATGAAAAGAGTGAGGTTCTTAAAACGCAGCTACAATAAACAAACTCAATATCTACACCAATTTAATAACTGAATACATATACTACTTGATCTGACGTTTGCACACATAATATTGAACAATTTGATTGTTTAATCTTTTATGAAGCTTTACGAACAAGTTCAAATTAAATTGTTCAATTTAGCAATAATTTTCTGAAATTTAAAAAATTGCATAATAGAAAAACCTTGAAACTTTTCTATAAAAAACGAAAATAACTTATTCATTGATTTTATATAAATACATAAAAATAGTTACTTACAACAGAAAAAAATCGATCGCTATTAATGATACAAAATAGATGGTGCATTACGAAATGGAGGGGGGTCACCCTCTGATTTTGCAGTAACTCACACTTCGGCCCCAACCTCGGCATAATTTTTTTAGTACAGAACCGCTAAAACCAACGCCTCGGAAGAGTTTCTGAATCTATTTCAGCACTTCCGAAGAAAAAATTCAAAAGTCCCTTCGATTTCCGAATTATGTCACCATTCAAAACGTCTTTAATCAATTTCTTACATTAATGCTCTAAATTTTTCTAAACAATAGATAAAGTTTGAAAAAAAAAATCGCTAATTTTATGAATGGTGTTAGTTTTAAACAACTCAGAAGTATAACTAGAGTTTAATTTCAGAAATTAAGGAAGTGGGAGGAGGGGCACGCATGTGTTCTCGGAAATTCAAGAAATAATCGTAAAAAATAGAGTTCAAAATAATCATAAACATTGAGCAGAAAAACTCTTTCAAAACTTGCACCCGAGTTTGTTTTGACATCAGTGGCGGATTTTAAATATAGCAAATGCGCGAGAGGCCCCTTAACCATATGGACACCGCAGGAGTTACAAAAATGCTTATGATAAATGTTTTACAATTTTTGTGATAGAGAAATAGGGCCCCAAAATGTATTTCGACGAGCCCCAAACTTGTAACTCCGCCGAAGCGAAATAGAAAAGCATTACTGTGATTTATATTACAAATATCGAAAAATTAAAAGTTACCTTCGGCTCAAGAGGAATCTTACAAAATGACACAAAAACCAGTTTCGCCATCTCATATTTGTTTCCATGGTCTCCAATTCGGCAATATATCACCAAATGATCGTCAGTCTGAGACGCTATATTAGTTTTGCATTGAAATAAGTAATGAATAGCCACAAAAAATGAGTAAACAGGCTTTTTAGAACACCCGAGCGAAAACAAAAACGGAAGTGCACAACTGGAATGTACGCACACCCCCACATGCGAAAACTTATCCTTCTACAGTTTACCATTTTGGAGTTATGCCTTATGAGAGATACATACGTACATCCAACAGCAAGAAACAACGCAATAATTAACTTGTTTGGTACCTGAATGCACTATCAAAAACTCTTTCAGGGGTGACTAAAATAGAAATTCATACTGAAATTCAAGTAAGCAATTTTATATGAAAACAACCTTTACTTTGTATTGAAAGGTAAAACATCAAAGGCCCTTTTTTTTTTCAAAAACATCGGCCTATTCCACCGGCTTTTCGATGTTTTTAAGGCCGATGGGCCGATGTTTCCTGCAATTTAGCATCAGCTGCCGATGCCGATGGCTAAATTGTTGAACCATCGGCGCTGATGCATCGGTCGAGTCCTAAAAAATAGATATGTTTTGATAGTTAAGATAATGAATATCATACTAAATTTTAAAACGGTTTGAAAAGTAAAGTTCAAAATGGGTTTAATATTTTTAAACTTAAATACCATTTTTCCATCAGAAGAGGCATTTGATCAAATATTAATTGGCGGATTCATTTTTTGCAATGATATTGTTTTCTGTTTATTTCTGCATAATCTTATTTACACCTAAATTATTATTCATACATATATATATATATATATATATATATATATATATATATATATATATATATATATATATATATATATATATATATATATATATATATGTGTGTGTGTGTGTGTGTGTGTGTGTGTGTGTGTCATTTGATAAAGGTTCTTATATGTTATAAGTATGCTGTTTATCTATACTAGTGTTCACCCTGCGGTCGAATATTAACCATATTAATAACTGAAAATTTGAAGAAAACAACTATGAACTTTCATGTTTCCAACATGTTTACTGATATTTCTACTCTTATACATTCGTCCATTGAACGTTTGGAAACATACAGTTTTATATGCACTTACAATACAAAACAGCTATAAGGAAGAATTTTATTTTGGTGTCCTTCTTGCTTTATGGCAGCAATATAATTCTGGCAAATAGGTTTTTGCTAACTTTTAATTACTAACTTATTTAGTTTTGTCATTTTTTAAAAATTTGTTTTGATTTATTAATGAGGCTTTTCTTCTATAGATTGATTCATTGTGGAATTGCCAGTGAAAGCAGCCAAAAGATATGGTTTGATTTGTTTGAAGAGAACTCTTTCTTCATGGAAAACATCAAATTCATTCTTGAAAATAATCTTAATGGTACTGAATGCTATCATATTGCATAATTTTTTTTTGTATAATTGCTTAAAGATGCTAATATAAATAAGTACTTATAGTATAAATTAGAAGAGAGGCCACAGTCATCTAAATGGTGTGAACCCGTTGTTTTCAAGAGGAGAAAAAATTACTAAAGAGGTTTTTATAAAATGTTGCTAATGATCAAGTTTAGAATTTGAACCTTCATTCTACGGAAAAGGATCTAAGTTCAGACCGTAACGACAGAAGACAGCATGAAACACATATCTAAAAAAATTCCTGAAAATGATAAATCATGCCATGGGTCACTGATGAAAAATTTGTTGAAGTTTAACTGTGTTTCAATAACAACACTCTTTTTATTTATTGTTTTTTAAAATCCATTTTAAACTATTATGAACAAGTGCACCACATATTTGTTCAAATTGTTTATAGTATAAAGTTTTACATACTTGGTCATTTAAATTTTATTAATATTGCTCAGTAATATTATTTTTTATTTAACATAAAATTACATTTTAGCCTCTGTATTAAGAGGGGTTTTAGAATTATTGGACCGACTTTTAAATGAAAATGCAAGTTATTGCAACGTATGGAGCTTGCAGACTTATGCGGTAGCAATTGTTGAAGCAGGTAAACAACTTTTGTAAGTACAATTCATTTTTTCCCTTTTCCTTTGTTTATTCATTTATTTTTTTTAGTTTTAATAATCTAAAAGTGTGGCTGGAGGTAAAATATGAGCAAATATTGATTTTAATTGTCTTTCTACATGTTGAATATCAGATTTAAAAGACTACTTTTAGGGTTAAAAAGCTGTACTTCATGGTTATGCTATTCAAAATAGTTTTAAATGACAGTAGAAAAAACAATGTTATAAGTGCACGAATTTCCAATAAATTTCAGACTTGTTATGAACTTTCAAGGAACCTCTTTTTCAAGTAAAAATGAGATTTTGGATGTGAAGTCATAAAACGATAGATATGTAAACCACCAGAATGTTCTGTTGTTCCACGTACCAGGGTATCAAATGTCTAGATATTACACAGGAAACAAAAACAAAAAAAAAAAAAAAAAAACATGTTAACTGATTCATTAGACCAGATAATGTGTTTCCCTTGCTGTGAAACCGGTGTTGATAAGCTCTGCACTACTAACTTTGCTTGAAAACTTTCTGTACTTTTTGCTCAAAATATCCATGCTTTCAAATATTCTGCTTTCATGAAATGCTAAATGATTTTTTTTTTCAACAATTTTATTGAAATGAAATTCTAGGGTGATCTGTTCATTTTGGATATAGTGTCTTCACACAACTTTCTAAGAGTTCAACACTTGTCTGTCTTTATGTATCAGCTTTAATTTTATTGGAAAACAGCTGTCTTTTAGTCATGTGAACAGCTTATTAAAGGGTTCCTTTCATAATCGAAAAGGTTTTATGCGATCACTTTGTCTACAGCTAAATGCATGTTAGTTACCATGTCTGTCTCTAAAGGTCTGATATTGTTTTGTCTGTCAAAGAATAAAATTTATACAAACATGCCACAGTCGACCCCCAAAGTTTGAGCTTCATTTTTTGTACTACATTGCTCAACTAACATGCAGATATATATGGTAATTAATTTAATTAAGGTACATAAAATTCTTAGAACAACTCTCATCAATACAATCCTTTGATCAGTTTCTGCCATGTTGTGAAAATTTCAGTAGTGATCCAAAATTCACCATAATTTGAAATTTAATCCTGTTCTGCTCAATTTCAGGCCTATGATGTACTTGCTTTTAATTGTGAAGTAAAAATTAGATAAGTAAAATGTAGAGTTTTCGTTTTTCTAAAAAATATTGGTGATACATCCTCTATTAGACGTTTTTCAACTCTGATGGACCGATTTTTATTTCCAAGTTAGCATCAGCCACCAATGCTGATGTTTAAATTTTTTAAGGATTGATCCTTTTTAACTCTGCTTTGCCATTTTTGTTATTTAAAAATTTAAATTTACTCATATCTGTAATTTTATTTTCTATATGTCTTTATGTTAGAAATATTTGTAATTTAATGTTTAAATTTATTCAATTTTGTTATAAGAAGAATTGAAGACTTTTAATTATTAACTGAGATAATATTACATATTAAAATTTGTTCAATGTTTTGCGACATACTTGTTTAATGGCATTAATGTTTTTGTTTCTTAAAAGTATCATGATAATAATAATAACCAGATCCTCAATAATTCCCATTTTCACATGTCATAAAAGTTTTTAAAGCATAAAATCAAACTTTTTAATGCTGAAAAAGAAATTAAATTTAAGATTGTATTTATTTTCTGTACCTTAGGAAAAATGAAAGCTGTGAAGATCTTGAGCAGATATTTTCTCTGCTGAACACTTTAAGTCAATATCCAAACAATATTGAAACATATGGTAATACTTGCTTTCTTTTTCTTTTAATTCATAATTTCTGACTTATGCCCCTTCAAAAAAAAAAACCAGGGTTGGCCGGATTGGACCCAATTGGGTTGAACCCAATGGTTTTTTTTGAAAAAACCCAGTGAAAAAAACCCATTATATAGCCCACTTTTGGGTTTTTAAAAATTTTCTGAGAAGTTTTTAGAAAAATTTGATTAATTTAAATGTTTTCACAATTTAAACTTATTTTTTATTTGTTCTTTACCACAGACAATGGACATAAAATGAATTTTAAACTTAAATAGTATTTCTTAACTCTTGACAGCATTTAAAAAATACTTCAAAAATTTTAAATAAAAATATTTAACTTTTTTTTTAACTGGTCAATAAATAACTCAAATTATCTTGACTAAGTCTTGTCACGTTTGATTTTTTCAATATTTGTAGATTGTACAGAGGAAACTACTCTAGCTAAAAGGCTCTCATGTGAATTATTTCCTGCAAACCAACATGTCACAAATCTCAAATAAACAAGGTATATTTTTTAGAAATTAACAGGTTCCTCAAACGGTCAGACAGAAAACAGAATAGGATGTACAGTATTTTCATTATCTTTCGAAAAAGTTTAATATTTCTTACTCTGTACACAGAAATAGAAAAACAGGCAACATAAAGTTGCCCAAAGAAATGTCTTGATTAAGCTGGAATTCAGTAAAAAGGGATTTAAACTACTTGAGGTTCTACAGTAGTTTTGAATAACAAAACGAAATACAATAAAATAAAATGAAAAAATAGATGCAGTAATTAAAAACAAACAAACAAACAATAGATTTTATCACTGAAGAAGTAACTTTGCCTTAACTGTTGATCATCATGGAAACTAAAAGATCTGATACTTCACCATTCTTAGGTTTCGTTGTCTTTTATACTTTTCTTCAGAAAACGCTGAATTTTAACTAGTTTTCCAGCTTTTTTTTACCCCAAGACAATTTTTGTGCTTTGTCCATATACTTACGCTACAATATACTACAAGTACCCTACATTTTCCCTAAAAAAAGACAAAAAAAAAACATTTCTTTTTAAAAACCCAGTTTTAGTTGGGTTTTATTTAAAAAACCCAAAAAACCCTGGATCCATGGGCTTTTAAAAAAAACCCCGGGTTTTTGCCAACCCTGAAAAAAACAGTTCAAATATCTGTTACTTTTAAGCAATCATGATTGTAAATATGCTTGATTGTGTTTCAGTGGTACAAACGGTAACCTTTGTACCATTTAACAAATGTGTTTCTAAGGTTTTTTTTTTTAAATATGTTTTTAAAGGTTTTTTATTTTATTTTATTTATTTATTTTCCAGTACGTAGGGGGAAAAAATCTTGTTGAACTTAAATAGTATAATATTTCTTACTTATATGTGTGTGAATAATTGAATTTTATACTGTAAATTTTAATTTTGCAGCAAAGCTTTTCATGGATTTGCAACCATTATTTAAATGGTATGTTTTAAAACTTGGTGAAGAAGAAACATTGCCACAACACACACGTGTATCAGCTGCAAGTTCTTTTTTTGCCACTTATGGTACATTAATAAAGAGCACTTGTATAGAAAAAGAACAAATTACAATTGGTAAGTGCTATTTTAGAGTTTGAATGGTACTTAAAAATTGGAGGATATGTTTAAATTTTTAAAAACCTTAACAGTGTTTTAAATTATTTATGATTTCAGTTAATTTTAATTTTATATTTTTTACTTTATCAGCAACTGCAGTTTAAATATAAAAAGTAGGAAATTCATGAAATTATTCCTTTCTTTTTAAATGATTTTTACAAAGTTTATTGGTCAGAAACATTTGTCTTATTATAGGCTGATCAATAAGGACTGACCTTAACATTTTTTAGAGGAATAAAAATCAGGTTACAGAAAACTAATAATTTATGTGCAGTTGCGTAGGTGAAGAATATAGATTGTGCAAGTTTAAGGGTCATAGCCCCAGTAATGTGTCCTTCTCAGCCATCCAAGTACATGTATTTCTCAATGAAGGGACTAGCAACAAACAAACAGTATGCTGCATTGAAATTTTGTTTTGACTTTAAAAAATTAGCTGTTAAGGAATATATATGTGTTTACAGAAAGCTGATGGAGAGTCTGTTCTTCCTTATAGCCCAGATAGAAGGGAGTACAAAATGTTTAAAGATAGGAGAGAGTTTATTTCAAAGGAAAGGGGATCCAGGTAGTTGTAATTTCTCTAATGGAAGAAGGAAAACATCAACACTTGCTCTGCTAGTGAGAAAAGATCTTTGAATCATATCAACAGATCTATCACCAAGAATAAAAGTTTCATTTGGTTCCGCTCAAACTTTGTTCAACGAAAATTACAAGTTACATGCACTTGTGCAGATAGGATTTCAAGCTTGCTCATTCCAAACAAAGTTCCTTCTACCCTGTCCTCCATATAGCACTAATTTTGCTTTTTATGATTTCTTCTGTTTCTAAATTGAAATAAATATCTCTGGAGTTGGTGTATCTCACCTTTAGAGGCAGTGGTTCTTTTGAAAAAATGAAATGGTTCATCTTCTTTTGGAAAATGTCCAAAATTGTTGTCAAATTTTCTTTTAAGATTTTGGAAGGTGCGTTGTTGCCATGTATAAAGTCTTTCCAAGACTGGGAGGGGGCATTGCTCCCCTTTGCCCATTCTGGAGCCCCATCGAGCTGAAACCACATTCTTGAGAAATTTCTCAACGAAACAAACTTTTTTAATTAATTCGATAATGGGCCTAATAAAATTTCTGTATATTTATCAGAATTTAAAGCTTTATAGTAGAAAAACGGTCCAATTACTTCGTTCTTCCATATTCCACACCAAACATTTACAGACCAACATACTTGGTGCCTATTTTGACATATGTTGTGCGAATTTTCTAACGACCAAAAATGACTATTGAGAGCATTTATACTCCCTTGTCTCATAAATTGGCATTCATCACTCCACAAGATTTCAGTTGCAAACAATGGATCATATCATTGTTCATTAAGAATGAAATTGCAAATGTCAAAATGCCGCTCCTTGTCTTCTGTCAACAACTCTTGACTATGCATCGGTCAATATGGGTACGCTCCATAAGTATGCAAAATCTTCCATACTTGAGATTTTTATCGATCGCTTTCTTTGCTAATCTGTCGTACACTGCTTTCAGGATGAGCGAGAGCATAGGCAAGTACGATTTCAGTATGTACGTGGTGTTTTGGTTCAGTTTGTGTCAACCCCGAAGCTGACTTTTTAACCGAACCAGTTTTTTGCAAACGCTCAACCACCCTAAATATGGTATTTTTAGACAGATGTCTCGATCTTGGAAATCTTAAAGCATACTCTTTTGCAGTCTTTCGCTTCTTCCGATTGCACTCTCCATACAGCATCACCATTTCACTGTACTGATTATTTGAGAACATTTTGCGAAATGCTCAAGTTAAAATACCAAACATAAATGCAACAGTTGTTTAAAAGTCTCAACTAATTAATTTATGAACTATGACAAGCTATTAAATAGCAGTTTTTATAAAGGAATAATGGAAATAAGACTAACGAAATTATTAATTTAAGAGCATCTAAAGTTTAACATTGTTTTAGAAAAAGAATTAATATTTGTGTAATGAAAGATTCAAACTACCACTAATATTGTCTGCACCACTTAATTTTTTTTCTGGTTTGGAAACTCGTTACAACCTAATAAATGAAATCTGTTCAAAGGAAAAAAAAGTAGTATCACAAAATTTTCATCTGCCCGCTGAAGTGGAAAAACAGAAGTTCTAAATTTAAAAAAAAAATTACGGTTTTCCCTTTTTTTTAATTTTACTTTTTTTTTCCTTTATCAGAACACAGTAACTTTAAAAGCAGTGATAACCTTTTGCATAAATTTGAAATTCAACACCTTTTTTAAAATCAAATTCTCATATGGAAATTAGGTATTACTGAACAAAATGACAAACAAATAAAGATTTTTAAAAAGTTCTTTTAATCATAAATAGATCTTTGAGCTTATAAATAGTCCTTGAAAAGTCTTTTCAATCATTGATAATGCTTACTAATAAAAAAAGAATAATAATTCCTAAAGACAAGAATCAAAATTAATTTGAACCTATTAACATACTTTGTCAATTCACATACGTGCAATTAAGAGCTCACTCGCTGACATCAGAATATCTTCAAAAAACTTTTTTTCAAAACTTCATAACTCGGTCAATTTTGGTCACAAAGGAGTGATTGTTTTTAATTGTAAATATTAAAATGTCCTGATTGTTTTACTAAATATCATTGTAGGACTAGGAGACTATAAAAAGTTAAATTTTGTAACTTTTTAAAAATTTGATTTTTTGACGTAAATTTCATGAATTTTGAGTCTTTGCGCAATTTAAAGTTTTTTTCAAAATGGAACTATATGCTTATCTCTAATGGTTTAGGAATTAGCTATTGATCCACTTTTAGGTGGACACCCTGTATATATATCTATTTACAGGGTGAGTTTGATTGAATCCACCATACAAAAGGGGGTGATAGAAGAGCCCAAGAAGAGCATAGCACCACCCATTGTCGTGTCCAATTCTTAATGGTAACCAAGTTATGGTAGATATAAAGAAAATGAGTAAAAAATCAAAATTCTGAGAATAGGATCGATTTTGGAGATTCTACACACAAAATAAGTATATATTTGGAAAGAGCAGACTAAATCCTACAAAATGACACTATTTCCATCAAGATAGTTGCATATACAGCATTGCACATGCATCAAGATAGTTGCTTGCGCATTTACAGCGAGCTACAAGCTTTGCAACATTGGCCATACTCAGAATTGAAATGGTGCCATAATTTTCCATCGACATTTTCAATGACAACTGTATGAGCTAGAATCGGTCTTATCTACCAAAAACTGGCCCATTTCACTAGCTTTCAGACGATACAACAACAGATCATATTGGGCTTCAAGTTCAGCAGAAATTCGGGGTTTTGTTCGAAACTGTAAAAATCTGCATTCATTGAAAAGGGAAAACCAGCGGAGAGTCACACTTTTCTGTTTTAAATTTTCTGTTTCGCGTAAGCATGTTGCTTTTCTTTGTTTAAGAAAATGACATTTTTTAAATCAAAATACTAGTTTTAACATTTTATTGAGTAGAAAAACACAAGAAATAACAATAAGTAGAAATAAAAGAAGCATTACTTTCCTGTTCTTTTCACAAAGGAAAAATCAATAATAAAAAAGTTACACAAACATCACAATGAGTACATTTAATCAATCTTCAAAATTTACAATAGCTGCTGAAATTGGTTGCCATCACACCTGATACACGCTGTTGCCCTTTTGAGAACGGAAACAACCGTTCTCTTAGCGAAATTTCATTTCTTAGTTTCACTACTGCTTCAGCAAGCCGGTTGCTAATTCCTGCAAACTGACTAAATCTGTTTTGTAAACTTCTTGTTTTAAGAATCCCCAAACAAAGAAGTCCATTGAAGTCAGGTCTGTTGGTCAAGAAATGGAGCCCGTCCATTGGGGATACTATTCATACAGAAAACCCTGAATGGCATATGAAGAATATGTATCGTGTTGGAAAATGATTTCCACTCTTGGCATTTTGCAGATGACCACTAGCCCAAGACATTTAAGAACAGCGTTTTCTGAGAAAGATACTGTGAACACATGAGTTGTTATTCATTCAAGGGGGCATCATAAATTTGCATAATTGGCATCAATCTGCTGAAAAAAATCCATTTTTAACCCAAAGTTCTAAACTCTATTTAGTTTGAATGTTTGACTGAGTGTAATCAGTGATCAGTGTTTTAATGCAGAAAGCACATATTTAGAGTTCATGGGACATTATTTGCCTGGCTTACTCCATGCAATTCCTGCTTCGGAGAGAGAGCAGAAATCATTTTTCAACACGATGGTAACCCTGCTCCTTTTCAAATCCTGTTAGGAATTTTCTAATGTAACAGTATTCCCCAATGGATTGGCCGTACAGGTCCCATTCCTTAGCCACCTAGATCGCCAGACCTGACACCGGTGGACTTCTGTAGGGATTCTTAAAACAAGAAGTATACAAAACAGTGGTAGCCAGTTTGCAGGAATTGCGCTACTGGCTTCATTGAGTAGTAGTAAAACAAAGAAATGAAATTTCTTTTAGAGCAGCAGTTGTTTCCATTCGCAAAAGGGCAAGGGCATTTATCAGGTGTGGCGGCAGCCAATTTCAGCAGCTATTGTAAATTTTGAAGGTAGATTAAATGTACTATTTGATGTTTGTGTAACTTTTTCATTATTGATTTTTCCTTTGTGAAAAGCACGAGGAAGTAATGCTTCTTTTATTTCTACTTATTACTTCTTTTATTTCTACCTCTTGTGTTTTTCTACTCAATAAAATGTTAAAACTAGTATTTTGATGTAAAAATATTCTTTTCTTAAACCAAGAAAGCAACATGTTTTCGTCAAGTAGAAAAGTGCGTGTATTCATTGGTTTTCCCCTTTTCAACAAATGCAGATTTTTACACTGTTTCAAACGAAAGCCTGAATTTCTACTGAACTTGAAGACCAATATGATTTGTTATTGTATCATCTGAAAGCTAGTGGAATGGGTCAGTTTTTGGTAGATTTGACCAAATCTAGCTCATGCGGTTATTTTTGAAAATGTCGATTGAAAACTTTGACACCATTTCAATTCTGAGTGTAGCCAATGTTTCAAAGCTTGTAGCTCGCTGGAAAATGCAACTATCTTGATGGGGAAAATGTCATTTTGTACAATTTAGTCTGCTCTTTCCAAATATGTCTTATTTTGCATGCAGGTCCTACAGGAATCTCAGAAAATGGTCATTTTCTCAGAATTTTGCTTTTTTACTCATTTTCCTTATATCTAGCATAACTCGGTTATGGTTAAGAACTGGACACAATAATGGATGGTTCTATGCTCTCCCTAGGCTCTTCTATCACCCCCTTTCATATAACAGATTCGAAGAAACTCACCCTGTATATATACTGTATTCGTGTGTTTATACATTTCTCCCTCTATATGTTTGTAGATCATTCTACTTTGAAATCTACTCGCAAAATTTTTTTATCTGCAAGGCATTTAGTTGAGAATTTTAAAGAGGATGATAAGCAGGAAAATAATGATACTGATTCTGCAGTTAAAGAAAAATTAGCCGAGAATAATGCTCTGGAAAATACAGAACAGAAAAATGATAAATCTGCTAGAAAAGTAACCATAGAAGAATTGGAGGATTGGAAAACATTTATGGAAACTATAATATATGCTGCAAATGCATTTTCTCCATTTGTTGAAAAGGTATTTTCTATTGAAACATTTATATTTATTGCATGCTTTATTTGTTGTATGGATTCAGATTTGCATGTGTTAAGTGTACGAAAAAATTTGCGAAAATCTTTTATGTGCTGTAAGTGCCGGGTAATTGAATCAGCCGCTTTAATGAATCAGCTTCTCAAAAACTGGAGAAAATACAGCATTATCATTAAAAAACTGCCAGATATTTGAATCAAACACATCACTTAAATAAATCAAAACTACATAATTAAACAGCCCATGGTGGATCATTGAAGTCTTTTCGTAAAATTAGTTTTTTTTTTTACTTCCTTTTACAAAAAAAGAAGTATTGTAATCGCAAAAAAATGCTCACTCAAAAATCGACCTTAATTTCCATTTTGCTCACCCCCGAATGAATGTTGAGTTTTATTTCCGACCTGACCACACGTGCATATATACCTAAGAACATATAGACGCCCGAAATATCCATTTTGACGTTTCCCGAGTTAATTACGAGTTACTCGTGATGTCTGTATGTACATATGTATGTATGTGCGTATGTGAGTCGCATAACGCAAGAACGGTATGTCCTAGAAAGTTGAAATTTGGTACGTAGACTCCTAGTGGGATCTAGTTGTGCACCTCCCTTTTTGGTTGCATTCGGGCGTTTCTAAAGGGGTCTTTCGTCCCCTTTTTGGGGGAAAATCATTGTTAATTTCGATGTAAACTCAAATGATGTTACAATTTGGCATACACTTGGAGATTTATCGCCAGTCTTTTGGTTGCCAAGTTTTGTTGCCAACTTGGAAGCAAATTTGGTGATTTTTTTTATTTTATTTTTTTAAATCTGGTTTCAATTTGGCCACTGTTGGTGATATTTGGAGTGCAAACTATTGAATCACCTTAAAATTGCCAATAATGGGAAAAGGGCATTAAATTGAAGTAAAAGGAAGTCATGTGATGCACACATCAGCTTGTTTTAATTTACTTGCAGGAAAGGAAGCCAGGTGGTTGTACAATTTTCTCGGGAACAGTCAAACATAAAGAGCGAGACGAAGTGAGACATAGTGTTTATAGGAATTCAGTGCTCTAGGTTTTATGAGTGGTTGTGTTAACACTGGAGCAACGAGGTCAAAATTCTGAGGACTATAGTTTTTTTTATGACATTGAAAATAAGTGTTTAAATTAAATCCCCTTCTAATCAACAATAGGTCTTTTTTCCAAAGCTTTTAAAATTAAAATTTTGTAATTGCTTTTTCATGCTGCTTTACGTTATGTTTTTCTGTAATCAAAGGATGAGTATTTTGAATGACTTCTGACAATATTTTATTTTATTGGTCTAAAATTGACTTCTCTTAAATTGTATGTAGGGTTCCTGATTTAAAAATAAAGCTAATTAATTTTTGCTTTATTGAATCAGCCACTTTATTGAATCAAAACACTTAAAACAAACTTGATCCATATAAGTGGCAGTAACTGTACCTGTAAACTGTTATTATACTGATGTACATAAGGGTGAGATATTATTTTTAAACATTGCACAACTTTATATTATTTTTATTTCTTCTACAGCTTGTTTACTTGAAATCATATTGTAAATATTTTACTTCCCTAAACTTATTATTTTTACCCAGTTTGAATATGTTGAAGTAATGGTGAGCTTTAAAGTATAATATTAAATTAAAAGCAAAACAATATTTATTAATGGTTAAAGAAATTGGTAGATTTGGTGAGAACCATAATTTTTTAAACTGTACTAATGTAAATGATTTTTTTTTTTTAATTACTATGTCTCTTTCTATGAGTAATTTTAAACTTCATTTCTCCTGCCATAAAATTACATTATATTCAACCTCTTTATGGGGGATTATACTATTGAGTTTTTTCATCACATAACTGCTGAAAATGAAATAAAACTGCAGTTGGGTTTAAATGTCTAACAATGTGCAGGTGTGTGTCTGTGTGCCTGTGCATAAAAGCAGTCAGTTTCGAAATATTTTTGGAGAATTAGGAAAGGAGTTTTATTCATCAACTTATGAAGCTTTTAGAAAATAAAATTGATCTAAAAAGATAATAAGGTCGTTTAAGATGCAGATAGAATGTGAAAATAATATCATGCTGCATTAATTGGTTTTTAGATATAATAGTAGCACCGCTCATTATGTTTTGAAATTATTAACATTTTTCAGAGATGTGTGGAAACATAGCTCAATTTTATTTTCACAAGACGCTTCGTATGAAAAGTGTATTTTTTTTCTGAAAACATTGCATCCCATGAGTCATGGAAAGTTACAAGCAGAAGTCATGGAAGGTCATGAATTTGAAAACTATTTTATTTTGAAGTCTTGATTTTTGACTTGAGTTCATTATCTAAAAATTATTACGAAGAATCAAATATTAATTTTAAACTTCTTGAAAGTCAAAGTAAAATTTGTACTTGAGATATATGATAACAACTAGCTGCGTGCCCGGCGTTGCACGGGCTACCTAAAAAATGTAAGAGCAGTCCAGTTGATGCTTTTGTAGTACACTGACACTAGTTTCTAACGCGTTAAGGAATAAATAAATGCGCGTAAAGCAAGGTTTCCAAAACACCAGTAAAACATATTTTTGCCAAAACACCTCATCAACGTTAATAATCGTTATCAATGATACAAGTTATGAGTACATTTTCAGTCAGCACAAAAGGGGAAAATATATGCATTATCAACTATAATCTTTACTCACGTTAAACTGAATTACATCTGATAGACTATATCGGAAATATTTATGCACAATAACAATCCGCTTTTTACATAAAATAGTCTACTTACAGGGTGGCGACAGGAACTGTGAAAAAAAGCTCCCTGACTTTTCCCTGATTTCCCTGATTAGGTTCACCAAATTTCCCTGATTTACGTTACCAATGATAATGTTTTCTTTCTTTGCTCTACTTGAAATCCATTGTATGTTTGTATAAAATGCAGTATTTTAAACGTTTTAAGTTGTGTAAAGTTGTTGAACTAAAGATATTTTAAAAAGATGCTACTTTTTTAATAAAATGGTTTTAAAAAACACATCAAGTCAATTTTTTGGGGGGAAAAACCCCTACAAAACAGCATATTAAATTTTTCTACATGGAAAGGTTATAGAAAATTAAAAAAAAAAACTTTACTTCAAGAAACCACTTAGCATAAGAATTTTAAGAAACTATTAAAATTATTCTTAAAAACATGTGTATTTATCATAGAACTAAAAAGTAATTGAAATTATTTTGAACTAAGTTTTCAAACAGTATAATAATTGTTGCAAGAATAACAAGTAATAGTGAAAGAATTGAAGTAATGTAGTTGTTCTTATATAACTAATTGACATATTTATGCAAAACAGATGAAACCATTTGACATCCATTCATAGGGAGCTTTTCTCTAATCAAGAACATAGGTTTTAATGAATGAATACAGTATTTTATCAATAAAAAAAATAAAGATATTTACTTAAGTACACAAGTTAACTCTATTTCAAATGATTTCAGCATGTAACGAAAAAAAATCTTAGATTGCTTTTGTAACAAACAACTTTGAAATGCAAGGAAAAAAAAAATCAATTAGTTAATTTCAAAATATATAAAAGAAGAATACAACTTGGTTATAAAATTAAAGAATCCCTTAAGTCTGAAGAAAAGAAAACCTTTATAATCTGCGGTGACAACAAATAATTGAAAGTTCAATTCTAGCAATTAAATTAAAAATGCAAAGAAGTAATAACTTTTAAGCTTTTAAGGTCTTAATTCAAAAACCAAAGATTTCTTCTTGAAATCGTGATTACAGTACACTAATTACTTCGAGACAATGGAATAAAGGCAAAGGCTTTCTCTTTGCCTGTATGGTTGTTTATATTACGTAGCATTGAAAGCGTATAAGGAAATTTCAAGCTAGGTAAAATAAACAACCTAACAGACACAGAAGCAATCTTAGGAAGTTTATCTTGTGGTTAATAAGTAAGATTCAATACTTTGACGTTTAGTAAAAAAGATGTACAAATATGCGGCAGTGTATAATCGCACCTCATTTATTTTACTTTTTTTTTTTTGAACAGATAATTGGCGAAAAATGCTTAGGGAATTAGAGTACTTAATTTTGTAAAGCAAAAAAAAAAAAAATTCTTCATAAAATCAATTTTCCCTGATTTTTTGTTATTTTTTCAAAATTCCCTGATATTTCCCTGACTTTTCCCTGATTAATAAAGTTCCCTGACTTTTCCCTGATCTCCCTGATTTCCCTGATCTGTCGCCACCCTGTACTACCCGGCGTTGCCCGGGTGTTTATTAATGCAACATACCACTCAGATAAATATTTGGATGGATTCTATCCACATGGTCGTACAAGAATTACATCAATCCGTTTTCCAGGTACAAACCCTCAAAGAACTCAAATAACTTGTAAATCACTCATTTACTTTACGACGTACACGGTCCTCCTCGAAAATGAAAGTTATGTCATGTGACGCGTATTTAACAATCAGGCTTGAACAAAAAAAAAAAAAACAGCAAAATTTTGCTGCAGATTACGGCAAAATAATCGAAAAGTAAACAACTTAAACACCCTGATTACAGGAAAAGCCTTAAAACAAAAGCCTAATTTTATTTCTTTATATTCGAGAAAAAAAATTGCAACAGATCTTTCATCTCAATGATTTTCTTCACGCTGTAAATTTTAATAAAAGCGTTCATCCGGAAAGTTGAGTTGAAACACTGAATAATAATTTGAATGGAGGAAAGCCTTCGAAAAATATAGATTTTATTTTGAAATCTAAGAGTCATAATTAATAATTTTTAATTGATATCTCCGCTAATTATTATCGGAGGATTATGTTAAATAGCCAAACATGAAGACGGGAAAATGACGAATCCATCGATACCTGGTTCGATGGTCAGTTCACTGCCGTCCGGGAGAAGAAGCTTGGACATAGATAGATAGATAGATAGATACTCAGATTTTATATGTATAAGACTAGCTGCGTGCCCGGCGTTGCACGGGCTACCTAAAAAATGTAAGAGCAGTCCAGTTGATGCTTTTGTAGTACACTGACACTAGTTTCTAACGCGTTAAGGAATAAATAAATGCGCGTAAAGCAAGGTTTGCAAAACACCAGTAAAACATATTTTTGCCAAAACACCTCATCAACGTTAATAATCGTTATCAATGATACAAGTTATGAGTACATTTTCAGTCAGCACAAAAGGGGAAAATATATGCATTATCAACTATAATCTTTACTCACGTTAAACTGAATTACATCTGATAGACTATATCGGAAATATTTATGCACAATAACAATCCGCTTTTTACATAAAATAGTCTACTACCCGGCGTTGCCCGGGTGTTTATTAATGCAACATACCACTCAGATAAATATTTGGATGGATTCTATCCACATGGTCGTACAAGAATTACATCAATCCGTTTTCCAGGTACAAACCCTCAAAGAACTCAAATAACTTGTAAATCACTCATTTACTTTACGACGTGCACGGTCCTCCTCGAAAATGAAAGTTATGTCATGTGACGCGTATTTAACAATCAGGCTTGAACCAAAAAAAAAAAAAAGTCAGTGAAATTTTGTGGCAGATTGCGGAAAACCCCCATAAAGTAAACATTTTAAATCCCCTGATTACAGGAAAAGCCTCAAAACAAAAATAAGAATTTTACCTGTTCATATTCGAGAAAAAAATGGCAACAGATCTTTTATCTCAATGATTTTCTTCACGCTATACATTTTAATAAAAGCGTTCATCCGGAAAGTTGAGTTGAAGCACTGAATAATAATTTGAATGGAGGAAAGCCTTCGAAAAATAGTGATTTGATTTTGAAATCTAAGAGTCATAATTAAAAGTTTTTAATTGATATCTCCGCTAATTATTATCGGAGGATTATGTTAAATAGCCAAACATGAAGACGGGAAGATGACGAATCCATCGATACCTGGTTCGATGGTCAGTTCACTGACGTTCGGGAGAAGAAGCTTGGACATAGATAGATAGATAGATAGATACTCAGATTTTATATGTATAAGATGTTACTAAAGCTTAAAGCAAGATTTGTTTCAAGTAGAGGTCATTTTAATGCCTCGTCTTGTTCATCATTTAAGTGTGAAAGTGGCAGCATTTCAAGCTAGGTACATGCAACTTCTTAAAACATACTTATTTATTTTACAGTTAAAAATAATTCATGTAGTATGATTTTTTTTTTTTTTTTTTCAGGAAGAGGATAAAATAATATTGTGTGACATAATCAACTCTTAAAGATTTGCAATTGAAAACAAAGACACATTGTGGACTACTCAGTCATTTGTAACATATGCATCATATTTCGTTTATTATCAAGATAACTGTTTTCAAATTTTTTTTAAATTTATTAATGAATGTATATATATCTGTAAAAGTCAATGTGTGCTTATGCATTTGTTTGCTAGTCTTGTTAACATACAAGGCAGTGAGAAGCAAAGGGATATAAGTGCCAAAATTTAAATTTTGGATAACCAGTAATGTTATAGAAGATATCTTTCATTTTGGGGCAAGAGATAGTACTAGCAGTGCTGATAGGTGCAACTATACAACATGATTCAGAAAAAAAAATTAAAACCTACATAGAATCTACAGCTGCTATCTCTCCTGATTTGTTTGGGAGGCTCTCAAATTCTGATACCTTCTCCTGAATTCCCTAATGAAGTAGATATCTCATTAAAAACAACCCTGTTGTAAAAATTTCCCCGCCAAGAAAACCTTTTAACTTTTCCGCACAAAAAGAAGGCTTTCCTCCTAAACCCAAAACCCTCAGCCTTAAAAAGTTATGATATCTAGTTTGCCCGCCAAGTATCTCTGCCAAACTATCGTCCTCCCTCTTCTCCTCTTTCATCACACCTACTTCCATTAGAACCTCCTCCCACTTTCAACTCCTCTGAAATATGGATAGATCCTTTAAATTGTTTATCCTGTTTGGCAGGAAGCTTTTCAAAGTGAAGTGGTTGCTTGGTGAGCAAAAAGCTTCCTGCCAAACAAGATAAACAATTTAAAGGATCTATCCATATTTCTGAGGAGTTAAAGGTGGGAGGAGATTCTGATGGATGTAGGTGTGATGAACAGGGATGAAAATCTTCCGCGGATCAGCGATTTTCTGCTTTTTGTATTTTTTTTTATTTCCGCGGTTTTTAGGTTTTAAAAACCAGTTTTCAAAGACGGCATATATCGGTCGCGTCATCGGTGAGACGACGTGAAATGATATAGGAAGATACCAGAACCGTTGGCTAAACAATGAGGTACGATGTCGTTTAACATACAAAAAGCGGGAATCGTCATAATGCTGCGTACATACGATATCGTCACAATGCCGCAAAATCGATATAGGAAAGTATTGGTGTTAAACAATAACGGCACAGTCTGTACCCATGGATGGTACCAGTTTACGTCGTCGGTAAAAATGATGAAAATCTTTGGCGGATTCGCAATTTTCCTTTTTTTTTTTTTTTTTTGTATTTTTTCCATTTCCTGGCCGAGGGTTT
The DNA here is from genome assembly GCF_026930045.1 of Uloborus diversus. Taxonomy (NCBI): domain Eukaryota; kingdom Metazoa; phylum Arthropoda; class Arachnida; order Araneae; family Uloboridae; genus Uloborus; species Uloborus diversus. The sequence goes on from NC_072735.1 coordinate 62,222,158, forward strand.
TCAAGCAATCAATCTCCCCCTCCCCCCGGCCATGATTTTTGCTGACTCACATGTTCTTTCTAAGGTAGAAAGAAGAGAAGAACTTAGTTTCCTGAATGGGGAGAGGGAAAGGCTTGTGAGAATGACGTAGCAATCGTCAGTGTTTACACATTTTCGAAATCCGATTGCATCCACTTCCATAACAGTCTCTCATTTCTGCCTACTATGCCATCCTACCACTCAGACCTTTACAACTTTTTGTAGACTATTATTTTCATCCCTTGTATTTTATTTTTTACTGAAGACTTGTACGCTTATTGTTTTGCCACGCCCATTTCAGTCACTTTCAAGCGATCGTGCAAATACCCCCTCACCTCCCTTCTTCCCCGACCTTCCCATCAGGATTTTTGCTGAGGCAATCGTTCGTTCTTGGTTAGAAAGAAGGAAGTAACTTGCTGTTGGTGGGGAAATGCTGGAGAGTGACGGTGCAATCGTTAGATGTAGCTTTTGAAATCCGATTGCATCCGCTTCTTTAACACTCTCTCATTTTTATCTGCTATGCCATTCTACTGCTTAGACATTAATACCTTTTTGTAGACTATTATTTTCAACCCTTCTCATAATTTTTTTTCCTGAAGACTGCCACGCCCATTCAAGCCAACATCATTTGTCAGATTTAGTATTAATGCTTACCAGAGATATAGCTCTTGAAGATTTTACTGAATTCTATTTTATTTTAATTATATTGTGCTATTTTATTACGATATGCATGTAAATATAGGAAATTAAAGATGCATATACTCTCCAAGCATGACATAGTGTTTAAAACTGTTTTATTAATTTTAAAGTAATTATTTTTATGCTAATGCTTAAAATGATCATCAAAGCTCAGAAACAGTTTTAGATTGCTTTTATTTATTTATTTATTTTTTAATTGTTTTTTATGCAATACACCCAGCTGCTCTACAAAATTTCAAAATGTTCCTCAAATTGTTTCTCTAAGGTTGGTAACACTGATAATGTCATTTTGTAATTCTGGTGTCTAATGATTCAGCTTGTATTGGAATGTTTAATTATATGGAAGTTTTATAGCATTTGACGTCACATTATAAAGTTTTAATTTCATCTAATTTGTGGGCTGTGGGAAATTGAAAATGATAAAAAGAATTGAAATATCTGTTAAAATCTTAAATAAATGCAAGCTTTTTTTAATATGCTAGCATTTCTCCAAGTAAAAAAGAATAAAACAAATTTTTTCTATTAATATTTAAAAGACATCATAATATCAATATATATATGTATAGTTTCGCGTAATATTATGAAAAAAAAATCCATCTTTCAAGCCACACATATTTTCCTCTTTTTTGACTGTGGGCTGTTTTCATCCCTGGATGAAAGAGGAGAAGTGGGAGGATGATAGTTTGGCAGATACTTGGCGGGCAAACTAGATATCATAATTTTTTATGGCTGAAGGTTTTTGGGTTTAGGGGGAAGGCCTTCTTTTTTGTGCGGAAAAGGTAAAGGTTTTCTTGGTGGGGAAATTTTTACAACAGGGTTGTTTTTGATGAGAATCACATCTTTTTGCATTGATATTTTTATTTTGTCTGTATTTTTAGAATTAAGAACTTCAAGTCAGAAAATTTTCAACTGAAGCAACGCTGTTTTGTATTTTTAAGAAACAATAATGGCAAGCCTAATTTTACGTCAAGTTATTTTATGACCAATAAGAATCTATGTTCGTTTAGGGAGAATTGGGCCGTTTAAATTTTATTGCAATCCTTGTATCCTCTCTGTTGCAAAGAAACCTTTTTGGACAATAAACTACTGTATTTTAAATTATATTGTTTTCGAGTATTTTACAACTTCACAATAAATTCTATTACTGTTTCTTTATTCGACGGAATATTCAACATTTTCGTGAAGGTTTTACAGCTTGCAGGCTTTTTAATCTAGCTTTTCAATTTTTATTTAATGACTTTTTTTTTTAATCGTGGATTTTTTTACGTTTTGTGCGATATTTTAATTGTTTGGTGATTTATCTTTCTTTTGATGGAAGTCTTTGTCTTGTTTAATACCTAGTTTTGTTTAAAAGTTCATTAAAAAGACGAAATAATGCATGTTATCACCATGCAAAAAAAAAAAAAAAAACTAAGCCATTAAATATCTTAAATTTGAATATGTCAGAAGATCTATATAACTTTACTCGATGTCAAATCGCCAATATCCCCAATTTGCCGCAGCAACTGCATATGATGTGAGCAAACTTAGCTCATTAAAAGTCTTGCTTAAATTAATTTCAAAAATTTTGTCTGTTAACAAATCAGGCCTAGTTTATGAAATATCTACTTCTAATTGGAAAATCCTTTTTACACTCAAATTTTGTCGTTAAATTTATTCATGCCAAATTCCCCAAATTTTATGCCTCCCTAGTGTTCAACTTTGATTGTTGCAGCTATGTAAAATCTGAACTCTAAATGTGTTTTACTCAAAACTTTGCTTCTCACTACCTCATATAGTAGTGCAATTGCACCTGCGAAACAACCTATCCAACCCAGATGAGTTTCTGTTTCATTACTACGAGAATTGACACTTGGTGTTAGTGTACTGTCTGACCACGGATTGTATGGAAAGACAAACATCCGTTTTACAGCTGGAAATGGACGAATCTATTATTTTTTAGCAATGCCAGCTTTTGCAGAAGCAGAGTCTCATTCAAATGAGTGGAATACTGGCATCAAATTTTTACTTTCCCCCCCTCATTCAGCTAGATTCGTCTTATATGGACGTTTGAAAATTCCATACAATCCATAGTCGGATTATAGAAGACGTTTTGAAGGGCTCTGGCACCATTTTAAAAATTTTACTGTAATCTCTATGTGCAAAATGTCAACCTTCAATGGCAAGTTATTTTTAAGCGCTTTTATTATACTTGGCCTGATTGTCACGGAGTAATCTGAGGCCTGGTTTTGCTTATATTTCAGCAACTAGATTGCTTATTAAGCACTTTTATTATACTTGGCCTGATTGTCACGGAATAATCTGAGGCCTGGTTTTACTTATATTTCAGCAACTAGATGACTTAAAGACTTCTGGATCTAAATGATTTGCAAAGTACAACTTATCGCTGAAAAATTAAAATTCTGAAATAAAATTATTATTTAGATTAGGATGGAAAATAGCAAATTTCATGTAATTTCCCCATTAAATGTTTAAACATAAAACCCATTGTTACAAATTTTGTTGCCTTGCAACAGTAATGTTAAAAGCAATCATAATGAAAATTTTGAATCAAAGCTTCTCTGAAGCAAGAATGAAATTAGCAAGCATAAATCCTAGAGAGGAACAAGAATTAAATTTTAGTGCCAACTGCTTAAAGTTTTAGACACGTTTATAGTTTTTTTCCCCTTTAAGTACTAAGCATTTATATGAAACAATAAGGTGAAGTTTTGTGATGGTAAAATTATTCTATTTTTGAAATACATTTACACTAAAAAGAATAAAATAACAGAATTTTTTTAAAAAATACTAAGCACTTTTCATAATGCACTCAAAAGGACAAAATAACCTTTCTGGGTCAGAAAAGACAATTTAAGCATTCCTGTAGTTTTCGAAAATTCCAAGAAAATGACACCACGCACTAAAAAAAGTGCGGTTCTAGTCATTTCAAACCAAACTTTCTCAATTAGAAAAATATGCATGTTTGAACACTCAAAGTTATGATTGAAAGCTAGATAATGATAAGAAATTCTCTTCATAACTTGAGCCGCACTTTTCTTCATTTGTGGTATCATTTTCTTAGAATTTTGGAAAACTACAGGAATGTGTAAGTTGTCCTTTCTGACCCAGAAAGGTCATTTTATCCTTTTGAGTGTGTTATGAAAAGTGCTTTGTATTTTTTAAAAACTTCTGTTATTAAGTAATGCAGATTCATGCTCACACTCAAATAGCAACACAAACTTGTTGATGGATTGTGAGGCTCTGAGAAGTTGAGCTCCGACTCGGACATTGTTTACCTCAGTTTCGGTAAATAGGGAGGGGTGATTGGCGCTAAGTTGAGTTGAGAAACATTCTCAGAAGTTTTTCAAAAATATTCCAACTAAAATCTGCCAATAACACATCTATTTTTCACTAAACTCCCCTGAAACAGGTAAACATAGTCAAGGTTACAGCTCAACTAATCAGGGCTGTGCTATAGTCTCAAGGATGGTGAAAATTGAGGTATTGGTGGCCTATATTTTTTTAAATATACTAACATGACAAAAAAAAAACTAGCCGAAATTGATTCAGGGGTTATTAAAATGAAAATTGAACAGAAAATTTTGCATGAGTACAATACTGCCTTTTGTACAAAGAGGGATAAAAACATACAAAATAAATTTTAAATTTGTAATAATGTGTATTTTTAATTTAATTTTGGAAAGTGAAAATAAAGTAGTTGAAAAATTAATTTGCCAACAAATTTTGTATTTTATCATAAGTTTATAAAAATTTTTAGGAAATAACTCAACATTTTTATGAAACATCTTTCAGAAGATACTTTTGTTGTTTACTTCTTTTTGTTGTTTTACTGAAGTAAAAATGGATTCTCACATTCTTAAAATGTAAATCTGTGTCCTCCAGTAACACAAACACATTTTATTTTTCATGGAAAATAACATAAAAATTACATTTGTACCTAAAAGATCACACATAAAATACATTAAAATTCAATAGAAATATTAAAAGGATAAATATGTTAGTAGGGAACTAAATCTCAAACTGTAAATTTTTGTAACATTAAAATAATATAAGTATTGAGATTAATCACACAAAGTAATTGTTGTAAAATTTTAAAGAATGCTAAACAATGTTTTAATAATTTATGTATAACCTGAATGATTGCTCCAATTTTATTTAAATTTGCTTTAGTGTAAAAGCTGTGTTGAAGTAAATTTCAACACAGTATTTTAACTTTTGAAGAAATAAAAAGGCATTTTGATAGAGTATTAGGAGAAAGAGTCAACATAGAAAAACGTTCCTTTTATTATTATTTTTTGTCATAGCATTAAAATGTTAGTTAATAAAACAACCTTAGTTATTAATCAAAAATTAAATTTGAGATTTAGTTTAACAAAGCATTTTAGATTTAAATACATACTTAATGGTTACTTATTCACTTAGGACTAGTATTTACATATTTCATGTTTGTAAGTCATTTTTACAAATACTTTAAATATTTGATGTTGCAAAACACTGATATGCATCCAATAATGTTCAAAGTTTTCTTTAAAAATTGTGAAGTCTATATTTTTCTTTGTTTGCTTCATTAGAAATTTTGTTTTTCAGTGTTTAACTGCAATGACCCTAAAAAAGATAAATATAACAAACTTCAGGGAACAGTTCTTAAGGAAATATAAATACTTTGTTATTGATTATGCATTTATTTGAAATTAAATTTAGTTACTAAAAATACTATATTTAAAACTTCATTCTTGAAATTTTACGAAAAATATAGATGTATAGTTTGTGAATGCTTCACTTTGTGTCAAATATATTAGTAAATAAATCACAAAGAATATATTCAATTGATTTTTTTAAACTGATTATTAAAAAAAATTGGAATTAAAATCTTTTTTCTAGATTTCGAATGTGCATCTAGTAGACGGTGACAATTATTGAGTTAACAGAAAAAAACATTGATAACTTTTGAATTGTATGCAAGATTCAATTAAAACTTGGCTATTGAATTCGGGGCACGCTTATACTGAATGCTACAGCTATTCAATGTTACGGCAGTACTACAGAATAGCTGTGCAACACCTCCGCCATTGATTGAAAGTTTATTAAGATTGTCATAAATTATATCCAAACATCTGGGGCTACTCTTAACATTTACATAAAACTTTTGAACTCTTTGGTTTTTGAAAATCTTAATTTTTATTTTTCAAATTGCTCAATAATTGTCACCCTATATTTCTTCTTCAAATGGTTTACATAGGACAAACTTTCTACAATCAAAGGCCAACTAAGAAATGAAACTGTATACTCAATAATGTTGTTTTAACGACAAAATGTATGGATTCAAAAAGTAGGAACTCATTTTTGAAAACTAAATAAAAGTTGACCTGTGTTCAAACAAGTGAGATTCCTTCTGCAAAATCTTCTTATGATTTGAAGTGATTAAGATGAAAATAAATGTACAACCTAACCACATGATCCAATCAATGACATAAACTGTTACGAAATCGTTAAGTAATTAAATAGTGATAAAACAATGTGTAGTATAGTGTACTAATAGCTGTAATGAAAATAAAACAATTTCTTGAGGAACAAAAGCATACAAAAATTTGAACGCCCTGCCAATCATTAAAACAAAATATAATTATTCTCTATGCTTATGAGAATAATAACTTCTACTTAGAAAAGCAATTTTACTCTTAATGTTTTGCTTTTCCTAAAAAAAGGTACTTGAAATTATAAAATGCAATGTAAAAAGAAAAAAATATATATACCGCACTAAAAGCTGACACAAATCCTTATATGCCTGAGCTAACTTAGAAAGTGGGGAATAACTTCTGGGAATATCAGTAACATGTTGCCCATAAATGAAAAATTCTTCATTTACTTTTTAGAAGTGTCTTTAGTTTTAATATTTTTGAGAGGGAGCCTTAATTTTTTTTACCTTTTCAAAATGTGAGAGTATGTAATGCTACATTCTGATTTATAAATGTATTCAAAAAGAGAAATATGTAAAATCATTTAATAAGTGTATCTTGCATTTGTCATGTGTATTATTGTGGAAGAACTTTACGCTGCATTCCTATTTATATAGGGATTCAAAAAGAGAAACTTGTAAAACCATCTGTTTAGTGTAGCTTGCATTTTTTATGTGTATTATTAATGCATATTCAATTATTCATACTATTTTCTAATGCTAAAATATACCTTTATTTTGGATCTGAACCAATGTAGGAAGTTGTTGCAGGTGTCGATAACATTGGAATGGTTTCTGGCGGAATTGATCCCAATGGATAGTTCACACCCTTGGTTATTTTGAAACAAAAACAAAACATAACATTTAACCAGGTTCATTATGTATTTACAGTGAAGCACCGTTTATACGTTTTTGAAGGAACTACGAAAAAGCGTACAAATGAAAAAACGTATAATTGGTACGGGTTAATGTGTATTAGACTTTGCAGGGACCAATTTTAAAAACGTATAAAAGAGAAGCGTATAAACGGTGCTTCACTGTAATTCTAAAACATAATTGAAGAACTGTATCATTAAAATGAAAGTTTTTCATTACTAGGAAACAAATAACGTAAAGGTTACAGATAAGAAAATTTTTAGAGTTGCATCTAGTCCTTGAAAATGCTAATTTTATCCTTGAAAAGTACGAGAATACTCCTTGAAAAAAAACTTGAGTTTTGTGGACAAACTATGTAAAAGGGCAAAATAATTCATTGTTACTAAAACCATAACCGCATTAAGAGCAAGAACTGCCATTTTGCAGGATCCAGTGCCATTGTGGCTAAGAATCCCAAACCAGCATCTAACATACCACACTCAACTCAACCTAAAAATAGTTTTTAGGATGCAAAAAACATTTAGGAATTAATCACACTATCTAATATATCATATAACCTTCTCTATTTCCTACTAACTCATATTACTGATAAATAGGCCTGTCATTTCGATTTCTTCTTGGGGGAGGGGCTAAGGGCGTATGCTCAATGCAAATTTAATTGTGAAAAAACCCCTAATTGTATGCAAAAACATTGATTTTTCAAAGACAGGGGTCCAAGTCCTATCTCTCCTGGTATGCACCCTACAACTTCTGGCTGTTCTCTTAACTCAAGAAGCGTTCAAATGGTATGATATTTCAGGCAACGGATTACATTATGGCTGCAACTACAACCAAACTAAACTTCCTTTTGAATGAGGACTTCTGGGAACATTTCGACCAATGACAGCACCGAGAAGTATGGGAATCTCAAAGGACTGCTTTGAAGAGAATTAAATGTACAACACTCCATTTTTCCCTGTTTTTTTTTTCTTTGGTCAAAAGTCGGATACTTAGACTTTGTGTATAAGAAAAGTACTGAGGGATAGACATTTTCCAAATGGGTTCAACCCTCAAAATTCGAAGATTTCACGAATTCAGTACTTTTTTCTGCATGTATTTTGGATATAGATGAATGTATAAAGATTTAACAAACTTTCTCCGTGGAAGGAGGGCGTTGGCCTCTTGAAATTTTTCAATGTGGGCGCATGCTAAGGAGGAGTTGACGTTTATGCTCAATACTCATGAGGTAAATGTAAAATTTATCAATAATTTTTTATTCATGTTTATAAGGAATGGTAATCTGTGAAGAATAGCTATTCGTTTGATTAAAATATCAAAGAAAACATCTTTACTTACAGTTGGAGGATATTGAAGAGCATGCTGTGGAACATAAACCCAAGTTGGATAAGAGTAAAAGCAGTTGGCCTGAAAAATAAAAAGGACTAATTGTTGTAACAAACTTGTGTAAAAGTATTCTGCATTAGAAGTCTTTTTAAAACAATTTATTACTATACACAACTCACGAAAAATATAAATTTTCTTTCATCAAAATAATGTATCAAGTTGTCTAAAAGATGTTTTTACAAAATGTTTTTCATTCATCGCAGCTTCATTGAGCATAAATTAGGGTTGGCGAGCTAAACGAGCAGGGATGGAGCCCTCTATAAAACTATTGTTTGTAAGTGAAAAAAAAATAATAATATTTCAATTATCTATACTAATATTATAAAGAGAAAGGGCGGATTTTTGTGTGTTTACATGTTCGAGATAATCTCCGGAACCACTGCACCTATTTAAAAAATTCCTTCACTATATGAAAGGTGCTTTCTTACTGAGTGACATAGGCTATAATTCGAAAAAATCCGATAAATAGTTATTTTTGAATTCCTATTCAAGCCCAAATTTCACATAAATTCCCGAATATGGGAGTGAAAAATTACTTGTACATACTAATATTATATATTGTTGAAAAGGGTAGAATGTTCCGCGTTCTAAACAATTTGTTTCAATGCTTTAACTTAATTACGGCTGGAGTAATTTGGGTTTTTAGCTTAGCTGAAATTTAGTAACTACTTTCTTCATTAAATCTATCAATTAAAAGTGAAGGAATTGTCCCACAGTTTTCTTTTTGACGCCATTAGAAAAAGCAACATTGTTTACTCCAGATCTCTCTCGACCAATGGTCGAAAAACTTAGCTTCTATCTTCAAAGGAAAAAAAGTTACAATTGAATCCATTGTTTCTTTCCTTATTTTGCATTTTATTTCTTAAACTTATTTTATTTCATGTTTCCATGATTACGCTTTTAAAATCCATCTTTTGCATTTTAATTTCTCAAAAGTATTTTAATATCTGTCGTCATTGTTTGGAAGAGTAATTTTTCATAGTGTTTTTTTTTTTTTTCTTTTATTTAAGACTGATTGTTGAATATATGTCACTTGACACATTTTTTATTCTCAGGGTAGACCGGGCAAAGCCGGACAATGCAGCTCTTAATATTTAAAGGTTTGAAAGCTGCTGTTAATGTGATTTTATACTTTTTTGTTTGTTTGGCGAAACATTTTTTATTGCCAAAGAACAAACATCCACTTCACTCGCAAAAGAGCTTGGTTCCGATAGCGTGGTCGCTTGGCGCGTTAGGAGTTGAGCAGTTCAGTCTAGGATTATTGTTTTAAAGCGAGAGTAAATGTAATTCAATGTTTTGGCAATTTGTTTTGAAAGAAAAGAAACTTTTGTTTTGTTTTATCCGAGTGACATGTACGATATTTTCTTCTTTTATTCTGACGATAATTTTTAGATGTGCCACAGGATGTTTTTTTTTTTTTTTCATTTCATGGATGGATTATGAGAGCGTGGTTGCTGGGCGAGTTTGGCGATAAACAACAGAGTTGCGGAATTTTTTTTACATTTGAAAGATATTATTTGATGTCTTATTTTGTTGATTTGGCATAATATTTTAAATTGCAGTAAAAACTGCTTCATTTGCTAAATAGTGCTTTAAGGCAACTGTAAATCTAATTTAATGATCTGACGAAAAGTTTTAAACTCCAAAGAAACTTTAATAGTTTGTTTGTTTTTTTTTTTTTTTTGAAAGGTGTTTATGCATTTTATACAAAGAAAAATGATCATTTCACATCAGAAAGGGAGGGGGGAATCAATTTTTTTCATTCAACGGATTTCTATTAAATTTTTAGCACGTGCATCGCTGTGCAGGTACTGCTAGTAGTTAAATAATTTACTTACTGATGGGTTTCCATAAGTTTGATAATAATTTTCAGAGGTACCACAAATGCTGCAGTTATCCATTAATGTAGAAAGCTCATATGCATAAGGAAGTACATCATTGCTCATAGCTCTTGGATAATCTAAAAGTTGAAAAATAATTTGATTGTAATGATCCAGATATATGTATATATATATAATTATATATATTCTTTTCTAAAAGCAAGTGAACTACCTTTTTTTATTTATCTATTATAGTGGCACCCGCACAGCTTTGCCCGTACTAGAAAATTAAACGGTCTTATGGTTCGCCTGCATATTTACAAAAAATGTATGATGAATTTCTCGCCAATTGGCTTGCCCATGTTACGGTTCCACGTTATGATAGCTTGGTAGTTTACTAGTCCATCTTATGATAATTTTGCTCGGGAAAATGTTCTTAAAATTGGTATAGAAAAAGAACGAAATAGAATTTTCAAAAAATCGCTTCGAGGTGCACACCCCCATGCTACAAACTAACTTCGTGCCAAATTTCATGAAAATCGGCCGAACGGTCTTTGCGTTGTCACAGAGACAGACAGACAGAGAGACTTTCAGCTTTATTATTAGTAAATATTTATTATTTATTGATTATTACACCCTCCCCCCTTTTTTTAATGAAAAAACTTTAAAATATTGAAACAAAATTCAGTTTCCTGAGTATTTTGATGCAAAATTGAATGCAGGTAAGTTCTTTATGTGAAAATCTGTTTAAAATTTCATTAAATAAAAATTTCAATAACTCTGCTACTGCTTTAATGGTATATTTTTAGGAATTAAAAAAATCGTCAAGAAAAAAACTACGTTGTATATTTAATAGTGTTGTACAATGACACCCTCGATTGAAAGCTACTGAAACACCACGCCTAAAAGTGAGAAAATGAATTGGAGAGCACTTTCATATTTAGTTTCCTTTTTGCATAAAAGAGATAATTTTGTTTTTAATTATCATATTTACATAAGCTCAGACGGGAGGAATCTGGCCAGATGAAAAAAACTTTCACGAAAAACTTGGTTGTGTGCGTATTCCCAATTATTCAGAACTTTCAAAAACTTTTCGGTTCACATTAGGCTGAGTTTTTGAGACTTTACTGAAACACTTGTCTCTATTTTATCCTGACATTTTCACAGAGAATGCACGGCACAGACTTTGACTGCGCCTTTTGCTATTTTCACCCCTGACATTGCGAGCATAAATTATCTTTTATGATAATTTTTTGAAAAAATGAATCTACTTACCATTAAATCTTGGATAATTCTGAAAAAGGAAGAATAATAGGCTGAATTATTGACATAACATATAACTTTTACATCTGGCATATTATAACTGAACATTAAATCTTACAAAAAATTCGTGTCTCTTTCGTCCCAATTCTTCAGTTGCACAGTCTGATTGATTTTCAATGGGCGTATCATGCGGTTGTTCCAAACGGAGAAACTATTCAAAGTAAAAATATGTGTCAAATATCAATCAACATAAGATTACTATTAATAGAATTTCATTCTAAGGAAAATGTTAGAATTTTGTGAAATTTTCGTTAATCTGAGAGATATATCAACATAATATTGTTCACTGAATCATCTCCCCAAAAAAATACTTTAGATAAAGTTTTAATATTATTCAGTAACCCTTAAACGCTGCATGTTGGCTGGTGCAATATACCCAATTTAATCTTTTAAAGTGTTATGAGCATGAGCGCTCATATGTGTAGTTTTAAAGGGGGAGGGGGCTAAGAAAATTTATTTGCATCAAGGCTTTCGTATGAGGAAAAAAACTTTTGCTTTCTTCTTTGTCTACAAAGTAGTAAAGGAAAATTAGATTCATGAAAAAATTTTGTTTTAAATTTCGTCGCACTTTTAACCATTTTAAATCAATTCATATTTTTGTTTTCCTCACCAGACAAGTGGAAATGTATTATCTAAAATGCATTGTTAAAATTCTAAATACAAAACCAATGTAGATTAAAATTAGAAAATTTTCAAAGTAAAAAAGGTTTTAATAACGGTCAATCATTAATGGCTTTTATTGAAAATGTTTTGAATAATATTTATGATCAAACTTTATTTTAAAAATTGACAGTACTAAAGTCTGGAGTGGCACTCGCCCCCCCCCCCCCCCCTATGAGCGCCCATAGCTCTAAGAACTAAATTACAGCTGTGTTGTTGCTAATAACCAACAAGATTACACTACACACCGAAGATGTGTGTATCGTATATTTGGAGTTTCTTATTAGACTATATTTATTCAATTTTTAACCTGTGTGTCGTGCTGATGGAAAATTCAAACAAATGATTTTTTTCACTGCTTGCTGCATGTATAGCTAGATTTTATTCAATTTTGTATGCTTAAGAATGCCTTGCGCTTTTTTTTTTTTTTTTTTTTCAATCTTCTGTGAAAAATCAAAATTTACTACTAAAACAATAAAACTTATGTTTACAATATTTTAGCATAGTTCACTCTAGAACGTATATCTCTCAACTCCCATGACACTAATCTTTATAAAGAAATAATGAATCATTCAAAAAATACCTTTAAAATAATCAAGTCCAAAATTACATTTTGCCCATGGTCTAACACTCTACGTCGCGCTAAGAGACCTCCATCCAATAAAATTTGTTGAAAACAAATCCGATTTGTAGATGAAGATTAGTTTTGCTTAATTTCCCCGTAGAATATAATGTTAAGTTTTTTTAACAGATTAAAACTGTTCAAATCTAAATATGAAGCATTAAAGTTTTCTGGCCGAAATCTTCCCAACAAAATTACTATAGTAATAAAATAATACTACATGTAGGGGAGGCTGGGGTAATGGCGGTCATTATGTTTTCTCGCAAAGGAAATAACACAGATTTAAACTGATTGGTGCTGCCCTTTCAGGGTAGTTTACGGATATACTACTGAAGCTCTCGACATCTTGCTAGTCGTCGTTTGCTTGTTATGTAAAAAATACTACTTTGACGTTTTGCCTTATAAGAAAGAGAATTGTTTAATCTCCTATCGCAGCTCTTACTGTTTACCTTTCCTGGAACGAAACAACTCACAAGAACAATGTAAGCCATATTGTTGCATCACGTAGTGTTTTATTAAGGTTTTAAGCAATTGAATGAAAACATACGGTTGAAGTAATGGTGGTCACCACATTCGGGGTAATGGTAGTCACTTTGTCAACTGCGGCACAAGCCCATTAGTACCCAAATTTTTATTCTATGCTTCAGATGCCCAGAAAATACATAAGGAAACCATATAAAGCTAAGTGGACTGCAGAAGACTTGAAGAAGTCTTCATTGACTTCATATTATGTCCATACTTCAAATATCTTTTTGTAATATCTTAAAAAGGGAATCATGTAATAAAATAAAGATTTCAATTTAACATGCTTATGTCATTGAAAATCCTCATATTTCTTACTTTACAACCATTAAGTAATAAATGACATTACTGACAGTGGCGTAGCTAATGGGGGGTCCGGACCCCTCCCGAAATAACTAATTTGTAAATATATGATTGAAGAAAGAAAGGCCGATATATATATATATATATATATATATATATATATATATATATATATATATATATATATATATATATATATATATATATATAATGTATATATTTTTTCTCTTGTACAATATATAGCATTAAAAAAAATTTATGGTAAAATTGGTTCAATAAAAAGAACTGTAGGGGTGGGCGGAGCACGAAACGAGGAGGCACTGTAATGCAAAGAGCTTTATTGCAATGATTCTCAGTTTTTCCCTGATGTGCGAAAATATTCCTCTCCAGCGTCCAAAACATTGGTTTCTCTTGTGTCATTTAATTAAGATTTAGATTCTGAGAATATACCTGTTTAGAATCTAGCAAAAGGTACTTCTTTGTCCAGTTCCTTCCAAATTTCATGGAATTTTGTCCCAATTTGGGCTTTCTATGAAAGTGGGGAATATGGCTTGGGGAACAAGACAGAGAACCAGAGAAAAATTTTCAGTGCACCCCTGTTGTAGCAAAGGAACCATTCTGCTGGTGAGCCGATAGCAATATTGAGAAATCATTTTCGGCTTCATTCTCCTCGTAGAACAAGTATTCCTGTCTCATTGTTATTAATTAAAAATACTAAGCACACTTCATATTACAATGTGTTCTATCAGAAGAAGTTTTTCATGCTTAAAGAGAATTAAAACAAATCTGAAGAGTAAAATGAGCAAAAATAGGTTGGTAGGTTTGGTTTTACTATCTGTTTCTCATGATGATGAATATGTAACTCTCGACAAGGTTATTTAAAAAATGGTTATGTCAAACAGAGGATTACTCTTGTAGTTTTGTTGTAATTTTTAAATTTCTATTTTGCATTAAATTCTGCTGCTTATTTTACATTCAAATACTTTCAAAATATTACTTGTCATTAATAACAGTTAAATAAAATTTCCATCTCTAAAACCTATTTTGCTTATTTTTAAGAAGGTCTCCATATCACTTTGTCTAATTTCCTTACCCCCCCCCCATCCCCCCGAAAAGAAATAGTAGCATAACCACTAATTGGACCCCCTCCTAAATGAAATCCTGGCTACGCCACTGATTACTGACTGCCACTACCCCAGGGTAGGGGTAATACCAGTCAAAGTTGATGTTTCAATATTTTTTGTTTTTCCAATTGGTAAAATTAATTAAGGCTCATAATGTGAGTCTGTAATAGGTAAAATACACTATCTGTAAGCAATTTTACATGATTGTGTTTCAAATTTTAAAAAAAGTAAAGTTTTATATTCGTTTTCCCTTAAGTGGCTGCCATTACCCCAGTCTCCCCTACACTATAAAAACATTATCAATATTTAATACACTATGTCAATTACAGGTTAACGGCCGAATCCGATAAATAAGTGTAGCTTTGGGTAGTGATTTGTTAGTGCACGAAAAAGGTAGCGAGAGATTACGTCCGGGTGAAATGAAAGTCAAATAAAGTTACATCAGCGATTTATTATTCTCATTAATTAATATTTCCTCTAATATTGTCGTACAATTGAACATTACGGAATCTAAAAACATGTTTAATTCCTTGTTATGATAGTATGTATAGAATCCTTTCGTACAAACATTACATTTTAAATACGGTATAAAAGAGTCATCACCTGTTTTTTAACGGCTGGTGCTACATTTAGTTTTCTACCTTTTATTGTGACTTCTGCCTATCATACAAAGAAAAATTAACAATTAATACAAATTTCATTACAATAGTAAAAAGCAATTTACATTTTTACTTAAAAACTTAATAATTACTAGAAAAAAAATTTTTTTTTACTTCCTTTTACACAGTAAAATAAGTAATGTATTAACGAAAAATTTTTCACCGAAATGTGAAATATCGGTTTAAATTTCCATTTTACCCCAGCCCCCTGAATAAGTACTGAGTTGTTTTTTCGGCCCGATAGCACGTGCATATGTACCAAAGGAAGTATGGGCGTTCGAAAAATGCATTTTGACGATCCCCGAGTTCATTACTGCGAGTTTTCTCTTGACATCTGTATGTGCTTAGGGTGGAGTGAAAAAAACAAAATTGAGAAATATGTAAAGCCTATATGCGGAAAGGTTGCCTCTCACCAAGCCTATTTATCATACAAAATTTCAGCTAAATCAAATAATATCTTTAGCTGCCCATCTGGCTTTGAATTTTAAGTAATCAGACTGATTTTTCACCAAACTGGCGAAAATGGAACCATAAAATATAATTGCCTCTCATTTGAAACTTTGAGTGTTTGAAATGAAACTCTTGATAAATAACTACGTAATATATAGTTAGTTGAATTACCCAGGCAATAGGGAAGTTGCAACCTATTCAATGTTCATATTTTGACTATTGGATATTGTTAATTGACCCTCAAAACTAAAAAATTCACCATCGCCGAATTTTAAAACACCGTGATTGATTTTTAATGCATTTTTAAAAATCCACGCGCAAAAGTGCGCTCTTCTGAAACGTCACGAGCTTATGTCACAGGACACTAATGAGCAGCCTTCCGCCGAAGAACCCTTGTTTTCGCTACGGACATTTTGAGCGCGCTGATATTTTTATTTTTGAGCACACTAATGAAGGCCGGATTCGGTAAAGCACAATCTAATAATCTTCCTCAAGTAACATCAATAATGGTATTCGAATATTTCCGAGAGGATGAGAGGTTTAATGTTCCAGAAACGCGAGGAGGTAAGCCTAACGTTTCGTCTTCGAAGCAAACTGCACGTCCTTCGGCTTCTCCCGCTGCCGAAGAGTGCATGACGTCACTTCCTTTGCCATTTGATGTCACAATCGTTTGAACTTTAAAAATTAATTTTAAAAAAACTACTAGTCGTATCGCAAAAACTTTTTCACCTATGATGTTCATACATGTTTATCATATAAAAATAAAATTGAAAAATCGAAAACTTCCCTATTGCGAAACTGCTTTCAAACGTGTAGAAACGCGCCACATGCTCTACCAGCGAACTTTCTTATTGCATTCACTGGTATCAACTGCGTTCTTTGTTCTAGTTGGTTGTCTCTCTCTTTTAAAGTAGTTCATTTAGTTTGAATTATTTCAAACTATTAAAGTTATTACTTCAAATATAAATGAAGACGCTGTTTTTACTTTGTCACTTTCAGAAATGAATACATTTGGGCCAGGAAAATTAGACAACTGCATTACGCAAGTAAAAATATAATAAATTTGGCGCTCCTTACTTTATCCAGAATTTCCTTTGCTTCTTCATTTGTACTAAAGGTTACAAACCCATACCTGAAACGCAATGATATCTACATTACATTTGTACAGAGCTGTTGTACAACATTTGCATAAACTCACAAAAAAAAAAAAAAAAAAAGTTTGTATATTTACAGAATGTATTTCATGGCAAATGTTAAAAGTTTACATTTAACGGTAATTTTAAGATGTAATTACTTTCTGTTAATAGAAATAGCGTAGCAATCATATTTATATACCTCCGATTCACTCCCCTCATCAAACCGATAAGGTCTAGCTATCATTCGGGGGGGGGGGCGGAGTTCATACCTAAGAGCTAGAAGAACGTAAGTCACATTATAGTAATTTTACAGGTGAGAGGAAAAACGTTTTTTCTGGAGCATGCAAAGAAGGGACGTGCGTTCCTTTAACCCCGGTAAAAAACTGAAAGGGATTTTTTTTTCTTTAAATTACATTCACATGGCTTGACGCAGAATAAGTCTCTTCTCTACATATAATGCACTAATAAACGGACTGACAATTTTCGGACTTAACGTCAGTCTGGCTCTGAGGTAGATTTGTTATCAGTTTGTACCTGTGTCAATACATACTATTCGGCAATGATGCTAACTTCATCTGCTTTGTGTTACCCGTAAGTATTATTGAAATGTTGTATTTTTTTCTAATGCATTGAACCAAATGGAAGGGAAGGACGCAAAAAATGTTCACCTTCGAAATATTGCACCACCCTAGTGTACAGTCGTTAAAGCTTTAATATAAATTAAATCATTCAGTTACTCTACACATTTTTTTCATTAATTTAAAATGATTTTTTTTTTTTTTTTTTTTTTTCAAAAATTAAACTGATTAGTGCTTACCCTCTTGAAATACCACCGTTGTCTCGAATAATCTTTACAGCTTTTACATTTCCAAAAGTGGAAAACTTCGAACGAATCTCAAATTCGTTTATCTGTAAAACATTAGAATAAAAGAGAAATAAAAACGAAATTTGTTTTTGAGTTCCAATATGTGTTAACAAAATTTAACATTATACATAATTCATACGTACATTGGTTGGAATACCTCCTACAAACACTCTATTAGGAATAATTACTTCACATTTTGGTGTACTAGAATTTTCCAGATTAGATGACACCGATTCAGCTGTTGCAACTTCATTTACTGATTCTGACTGGAGAAAATATGCAAGAGTTGATACGGAATATATACCTAAGTAATAGCTTAAGCACAATGAGTCAGGTCACTGGAATTTGAGATCATGTAATGTAAAGTAAAAAACTTATGCACTTTCGGTGAGAATTTTAACATTTATCTGTGGAATTTATTTAATGTAAAAAATAATTACTGAAAATAAAGAACTTTGTTTTGTTTTTGTTTTTTTTTTCCTCTTGGGTTTGCCCCCCCCCCTTTTTTTCCCCCTTTTGCTTCAATGTGTATTTACAAATATGAACATGAATACTATTGAAACATTGAAAAAAAGTTCGTAATCTGCAAATAAGCTAGCTTAATCTACGAAGATGAAAACTTTTTGAATACAGGGCAGCCAAGAGCCAAGGCGGACCCCTTGTCAGTTAGATCCCCGGTTCCCCTCTTTCCCCATAAAACTCCGACTCCAAGCCGGGACTCCACTAAGGGCCGGGCCCCTGGGTTTTAACCAGGCTCTCATAGCCTCTTGTTGGTCCTGATTGAATTCCTTCTGAATCGAGGTCAAACGCAAACTGAGTAATTAATTAAGTAAGATACTTCTGCATTGTTGCAGTTGCCGCCATCTTTGCTCCTCCTTCCTTAATTTTGTACCATAAAGAAAATTTTCATTTTTGTTAATGATTCGTGCTTTTTTGTTTGGCGGATTTTCATTTATTTCTTTATTTTTTTAAAGCTTAATTTAATCATTTGGCAGCCTTTTTTTAAATATAATTTTTAGTCTTGTTTATTGGCTAGTTTTGGCTAAAATAAATATTAAATTTTAATTTCCTATTCCTATTCCTATTCAGAGTCACAACTGACTACAACTGTATTTATGTCGAGGACTGCATACTAAGTGCCTTGCCTCCATTACTTTATATACCGATAGATGGCAGCACCATCACCGGATCGAACAGTTTATGGGAATTTAGAACTAGTCCAGGAGCTAATAGCTACCTAGTACTAGCACCCCCAGAGGTATCGTTTCACTTGGAGGACATTGAGACCACGAGCATATTTAACGTCGCCCAGTCCCCTTTAATGACGACAGTGGGTCTTCTACCATCGAGGTTCGAACCCAGGACCCTCCGGCCCCGAATCCGACACTCTACCGATCGGGCTACCACGGCCCCAAATTTTAATTTCGGAGATATTTGTTTTGGCAACGTTTGACAAATAAAAAAGGGAAATTCACATGACGTGGAACACGCCAAATTGGCAGAACCATCATTGCTGAAAAAACTATTTACGGTTTTGCTCCTCATACTTTACTATTTGTAGCTTTTCGTGCTGTGCTTCGTTAATTTGGTAGATTATTTTATATTTAAATGTCTTAACTTAATTACTTCGCGGGATTTTTTTCATTTTCGCGTAACTTTTATAGTCTTTTTAAACGGCTTGTTTAAAAATAAAATTTGAAACTTTAGCAATACTGATTTTGGCAACGTTTGGCAAGCAAATGAGCGCTTTGTTTCCACTAATTTGGCGAACAAATGTGCCAAGTGTTTTACGTTATAAATCTCTCGACAAGCATTACAGTTAAAGTATTTTATTTTTTTAAGTGTGCAGATATGTCGGTTTAAAAAATCAGCCGCTATATAAAATCAAATGTCCTCGGAACCAATGTGATTTTAATACTCGGCGGGTACTGTTTAGGGGGCTTTGTTTGGTTTATTTTGGCGAAATTTTTTTAAGAGCTATAATTGGTTCCCGTTATGATAATTCTTCCAAAAAAAGGCCATTTACCATCATGAAAAGTTTTATTAAAATGCAAAATGATCCCCCAACTAAATGAAATAATAATGTAATAGTTCCCTTTAATGACCCGAACTATCGCCAAAATTAAACGATCACGCAAATTTCTCAACTTCGCCTATTACAAAATTAACAAAAGTTGCGACCGAAACGAAAACGTGATTAGCTTGCTAGGTTGAACACATTTGCCCAATTTGGAGTATTTTGAAAGCAGAAAGAAAACTGCAAAGCTTCGGTAACGTGGTCGTAAGAAGTTTTCTAAAGTCTTGGCGCCACAGCCAAGTTCTGCTAAACAGATAAACTAGGAGGGGAACGGGGTAATTTCCATACCGTGGAAGACTAGGGGCTTCGTCAAAATTTTTCGCCAAACTAGTCAATTATCTGTTTGCCAAAATCTATCTTGCTGAAATTCAAAACTTAATGTTTAATTTTTAAACAAATCAAACCGTTAAACAGGAATAAGTTACATTAATTGTTTTGAAAAAAAAAAAAAAAACGACAAATTCGGAACTCCAGCGCTCGAATACGCTACCTTGCGGTGATTTATAAAACTGCGAATGCAACTAAAACATTGCCACGTGTATCTGTTGACGTAAACGCGGTCAGTTTGTTCTGAGTAACGCATTCAACATGTCTAAGAACGCCTTCAACAACAGAAATTAATTCGTCCCTTAGTAGTATTCTCGAGCTTCTCAAAATAATGTTAGTTTTCCTTATTTCTTTCAAAAAAGTATTAAATGGTGGAAGCGTAAACAAGAAAACTCTGGATTAACAAAATTGGATAACGTTATACCAGGTAAAATTTTTTATTGTTTTGTATGAATTTGTAAGAATATGAGTTTTTTTTAATCTTAAATTAATTTAACTAACCATCTTTTACAGCAGCATTTAGTTGGAATGGACAGTATGCAAAATATTTTCTTGAATTTATTATCGTAGAACAAAATGAAAAATGTTTAACCGAGAAAGAATTTACTTTATTCCTTTTATTCTCAGCTGAAAGGTTTCGCCAAATTTGTTTAGGGTTATAGTTTTGGAATTGTGCGAGCAAAGTAGCCTTGGCGAGATTTCGCGTTTTTAGTTAAACCATTTTTAATTTTTATCATGAGTGGAATAAAATGATAGTAAGATTACAGAATTCGATAAGTAAAAAGAAATAATGGCCAATCAACTGAAAAGAAAACTACCACCATATATAAACTGTGAGTACACATTTTATTTATTTTGTTCTGAGTGAATTTGAATAAATATCAGTTTTTCAATTCGGTGAAAAAAAAACGAATTTAACAACATTGACTGGACACTTTTCCTTAACCTAATTCCACATAAATGATTTAAATAACCTTTGTTACTACAGTATCCTACTGAAATAGAAAGTATGCAAATAAATTTTCTTGAAAATATTTATCGCAGAACAGATTGAAAAATCCAGAAAGAACGTTAAGAATTTGAACAATAAAAAATAAAAGTTCGCCAAAAATCTGTTTATAGAGTTATGGTTTTAAAATTGTGAGAAAGAATAATGTATCTTGACAAGATTTCGCATATCAGGTAAATCATTTCCATGACGAATGAATTAAATGCATGATTTCTTTGGATATCCAATCATATAGTCATAGAAATAAATTATCTAGTGTTAAACGTTACTCTTGACAGTCTGCCACGTATGTGCACTATGTGACAAAAATGTCAACAAATGCCGGAAATGTCACGAAACTGAACTGAATATGTACTAATGTATAGAAAAAACGGTACAAAATGAAAATGCCGTTCGAAGCGAACCAAAAATTTATGAATTCCGAATTCAACATCGTGAAAATGGCTGCTTCAGAACAACTTACTGTGTGTTCTGCATTAATTGTTTACTTTCGTAATACTTTTTGGTTTCTAATCTCTTTCTATATGGGTCAGAATAACCAAAAGACTTTGAAAAATCTTTTCAAATGAATAAAGCGAAAAAATCATATATAACAACAAAAATCACAACACTTTTAGCATTTTCTTCGTTACCACATGCGTTTGTTTTAGTTTTTAATTCCGCCATTAGACAGTGACTGCAGTGCCCCCTATAGTTCGTTGGAGTTGCGAATAAAAAGAAAAACAATAAATTAACCAGCACTTAATATAAAATTAAGTAGGAGGAGCAAAACTGGCAACAGCTGTTTCAGCTTTTTGAAAATTTTTCGCCTGTTTGGAATGTTCCACGGTATGATAATACCAACGCAATGGAAATTTCAGAAAATGAGAAATCTGCTCGACAATTTTCTATGTTCCGCACCATGGTTATTCCACAAATTAAGCCAAAGAAAAAAGAGGATATTTCCATAATTGGAACTCAGGCATTATCACCAAGTTTTGGGAAGTAATCGTTTTATTTTGACAATAATAGCAAGGCAAAAATACATTAGGTGTGGCCCCTAATTGCAGCGTCAAAAAATTTGGCTGCAGTTGGGTAAATAGTTAACTCTCCCAGCTATCGAAATCTTCCACATAAGATCACTGAAAGTACTACTAAAATTTGAAATAGTCTGCCTAATAATTATCTTAAAAGCCATTAAATAACATTATAACTTCCATCAAAACATAAAAAATTTCATCAACTCCTTTATTCATCGCCAATCTTTGCAAGCAAACGTTACTGTAACCCAGCCAAGTGTATTAGCAGCAGTATTTGATATTTATATAATTTCACACCACGACACAAAAAAGTAAAATGCTAAAATCAATAAGTTTAAACAAATAAACTATATTACTTCTTTATTTTTCGCCAGTGCGCATTGCACGCAGAATTCATACATCATATAGTAATAACACTAAAATACTGAGTGAAATACAAACTGTTCTTACTTTTTGAGAGCTTTTTCCATACGATTTTCGTTTAAAAATTCTTTGCGGCATTATTAAAAAGTTAAAATGCTAAAATCAAAATTGAAACAAAAACAAATAAAACTAATGCTAGTTTTAAAGTTTTTGGTTTTCTAATTTCTTCAGTTTTTGAGATTTCAAGAAAAGTTGCCACTACAAATCTATAAGTTTATGTTTTTATTTATTTACTTTTTTTAAACACTAGTACATAAAGAGTGTTTATTTAAATGCCAAAATAAGTTCACTTCTTTTACAGCTACGTAGTATCGTCGAGAAACCATTTAAATATTGAAAATGATTTTTTAAAAAAAGGCTACTCCCATATAAAGGGGCAAAAGCTTAAAATTGGTGCATTTTTAGTGACTAAGTAGTTTTACACAAAATCAATCCTAGTATGGTAGTAGATTTTAATTTTTAGCTTCTTGCGGGTATGGCAATCTTAGAAAGAGTTCTAACTAAAGCAGAAATTTTATACAGTAATTTCCATAGACTAATAATAAGAGTAGACCGAGCTATGGCAACCCTTTTGCTGCTCATAAACCAAACCATGTGACTGGTGGATATCCTAGCAACAGCGGGCGTTGATCGTATAGCAGACGATCAACGCCCGCGAGAAATAAAATAAATAGAATTGATGGAACACGGAAGAATGATCTTTTATGGAGTCCGATTTGTAAATTTGTTATTCTAAGTTTAAATATTTTGTTAATACAGTGAGTTTTTCGTTTAGATCGTATTGTGCATTTTCTTTAGTCAATTTCAATAACTCTATAAGCAATTAAAGATGCAAGCGCCCAAAAAGAATCGGTAAACGGTAAGATTTTTACCTAAAATTTCAATTTAAGATACCGATCAGTACATTTTTGCGTTAACGCAAAACGTTTACATCATTACGTTCACGCCAACGCTGACGTAGCAGTAAATAAAAGTTATTGAAAACTGTGATCAAAAACTAATGCCAAAATGATGCATAACTAAAAGAAAAACAGTTCAATCTCTGCACCTGGAAAAGAAATTATAATAAAAACGCATTACGTCTTAAAATGTCGAGTGCCAAACTGTAGATAATGTTGCCATCTAGCAACCATGCCGCCAAAGTTTTCGCCAAGCCTTCAACCAGTCACATGATGTATCCATGAACCAATTTTTTCATCAGCTAGTCTGGGAAAGCTCGGTCTACTCTTATTATTAGTCTATGGAATTGATGGAACACGGAAGAAAGATCTTTCATGGAGTCCGATTTGTAAATTTGTTATTCTAAGTTGTAAATATTTTGTTAATATAGTGAGATTTTTGTTTAAATATTACTGTGCATTTTCTTTAGTCAATTTCAATAACTCTCTAAGCAATTAAAGATGCTAGTGCCCAAAAAGAATCGGCAAACGGTAAGATTTTTACCTACAATTATACGATACCGATTAGTACGTTTTTGCGTTAACGCAAAACGTTTACGCCATTACGTTCACGCTAACGTTAACGTAGCAGTTCCAAATGAAATAAAAGTTACTGAAAACTGTGATCAAAAACTAATTACTAATGTCAAAATAATGCATAACTAAAAGAAAAACAGTTCAATCTCTGTACCTGGAAAAAAAAATTATAATGAAAACACATTACGTCTTAAAATATATGTCGAGTGCCAAACTATAGATAATGTTGCCATCTAGCAACCATGCTGCCAAAGTTTTCGCCAAGCCTCCCACTAGTCACATGATGTATCCATGAACCAATTTTTTCTTCAGCAAGTCTGGGAAAGCTCGGTCTACACAAATTATTAGTCTATGGTAATTTCTGTATTTGATACCGAGCATGGCCCCAGTAATTTCGCTTACGCTTATAGGCCGTGACAATCGCTGAAACTCATGGCAACAAAGAGGGCGCTACAGGGAACTCCTGTTTCCGTTGCGTTGCCATTGATTGGTGGATGCAGGGGTTCCGTACAGCGCCTCTTGCGGTAAAAATTTGACGTCAAATCAAAAATCAACAAACTTTGAAACGTTGATATTGATTGGTGGATGCATGAGCGGATCATAGTTGCATCGGTTTAACACAGAAAAGTCATAAGTTGTCAAGGCCCGTTAAGCGTCATCACCATCTAGTGAGGTCATGTACCGAATTACTACCAACGCCTCCGTAATACTAAATGACTATCGTTTTCTCGCTTTTAACATAGAGCAAAAACGAACAAAACCGTTCGGAGATCACTGCCATCTGAGACCCTAGAAAATAATTACGGAGAAATTAACAATTTGTAAATTTAAATTTAAAAATTCACCATTTAACAGTTTAATTTGAGTTGTTGGATCAATCGCCTTAGCAACGCCTTCATTAGATGGTCACTGGGTAGCGCTGTTTTTCAAATTATATTACCACACATGGGTCGTTTACTCCTTGAAACACATGCGATAGGCATCGAATACTGTTAAAAACTTTGTGTATCCATCTACTATGTATCTATCTTGGACATCGTTAATGGTGGTGAACGACAAGGAACAGACATCGAATAAGGTATCGATAAATTCGTAATTTTTCTAGCTACGTATTTCGCTAGGTCGCATAATTGTACGACTTTAATGAGCGAAATATTAACAGGCGGTGGCAAAAAGGGGGCGCAATTCCTTCACTTTTCATTGATAGATTTAATGAAGAAAGTAATGCCTTAATTTCAGCTAAACCTAAAAAAATTCTAGCTAAATTACTCTCGCCGTAATTAAGTTAGAGCATTGAAACAAATTGTTTAGAACGCGGAAACTTCTACCCTTTTTAACGATATATAATATTAATATGTGATAATAATTTTTCACTCCCATAGTCGGGAATTTATGTGAAATTTGGGCCTAAATTGGAACAAAAAAAAGAACTATTTACCATGGGTGTATTCATAACCGATAAAAAAAAAATCTCCATATAGCTTAGATTTCTCTGGGTGCCCCAATAGGAGGTCATCGTGACCTACCAAAAATCCTTGTTCGGCAAATTTTGACAGACGATTCGGTAAATTTGGAGACAGAATTGCAATTTTTAAACACCAAATGTCCCTTGTATGTATGTCAGCATACCCGTATTTTATCATTCGGGAAAATTTGGAGCTCTCTTCGGTTAGTTGAGAATTTCCTTCTCCCTAAAATTGAAGTTTCTGAGCGCCCTTGATCTCTCTGCCTCTAATTGAAATTACTGAAAAGTTTTGATAGTTCTTCATCCATTCAAGGTCACGGTGACTAAAAAGCGACCACACATATAATAAGGAAGTGACATAAACTTGAAGGAATATGTATGTAGTCTTCAACTTCACATCATATCCAAAGAATAAACTGCAAATAAGCCATTTGGACGCTGTCGTTTTCGTTGGACCTGTGACATGAGGATAAAACGTGCCTGGGAAGAAATTGCTCAATACCTTCAAGGGCGTAAAAGTGGTCTTGGTCACTTTCGGTTTCCTTGCCCTTGTTTTGTTGCATCAACAGCTGACCAAGGACGCCCGTTTATTGATGGTGTGAATGGTAACAGCAACGGCTGTTGTCAGAGTGCAGTGCTGTTAATTAACTTTTTAATAGGGCATATCTGATGTTGCGCAGGAACCGAGCTTAAGTTATCATTTTATTGAAGGTGGCTATTCAAGTTGAGATTTGTTTGCATATTTTTTGGCACAAAGAGCTGAGGTTGCTACAGATTTGAGGTGTTTTTTATGTTTTGGATAAAAGGAAGATGTAAAGTCACAGAGCATTTTCTGGTAAGGATTTTTCTGCGATTATTAACTAATATTTTTCCCAGATTTATTTTACCAAAACCACAGTGGGTACTGATTAGTAATGAAATTAATTAATACTCTTAACATTGAATGATAAACTTATTTCATTTCGTTGAATTTTTAATAGTATGTGCTTTCTCGGACAAACGGGATAAAGTTTTAATATTCACTCACCAGCGCCAATAGCGACACATCTTAAAAATGTGAAAGAACATGATAGGGCCATTCCATGAAAAAGCAGTCCTTTATCCCGCCCGTGAAAGATCTACGATTTCAAAACATTTGATAAGCATAATGGGGTCGTTTCAGAAATTTTATTTTATTTTATTTATTCATTTATTTATTTATTTCTTTATTTATTTCTGAAAGAGCATGCTTAAAAACGTAGGATTAGACCATTTTTTTAAAACGATTTGACAAAGTTTAGTGTTTTTTATCCATTATTTTAATCGGTGCGCAGATTCAATTTCATTTTTTATGCTTCTGCACCTGACATCACAAGTGAAGAAATGCCATTCACTAATGCCACTAGCGCTAAGCGCAATATTAAATTCGCTTCTGAATTATCATAACCTGGAAACGCGGTAGACAGCAAACGTAAACATTCAGCGCGCTTAAGTTCACCAGTTGCTCAAAAGAACTTAACTTCAATAAAGAACAAATGTATGTGTATAAAGAAAGCATAAAATCTGAAATTGAGTTTTAATGTTCAAATTTTCGAAAAAAAAAAAAAACAGCCATTGGTATTTGTATTTTACTGCGAAAATAAATGTTCATGATTGTTGATTAACTGGTGAATAATCCGCCCCGCGGATAATCCGCTCGCGGATAATCGGGAGTTTACTGTATTTCCTTAATTTTTGACAACAGGTCGCCTTGTCTAGTTAGGAAAAAAAAATTGCGTAAGCAATCACGCGAATCAAGAACCTTTACCAGGTCAATAAATTTTCAACTTTCAGCTCTTACGGAAAATTTATTTCAAATTATTTTTTTTTAAAGTTCAACTACAGACTATTAATCAGGACCTGGTTAAAGTATGATATCCTGAGGGTCCGTGATCCTGGACACCATTATTTTATAGACACCAAAATTAGCTAACTTCTTAATTTCTTCTCCTTTTGTGAAACTACTACTTTGAAAACATATAGATTTTCTTGTGAAAGGGGGGGGGGCACTAAGGCCGTGGTGGCCTGATCGGTTAGGCGTCGGGACTCGTGAAGGGGGAGTAAATTTTATCATGGCATGGACATCATTTTTTCTAGATCGGGTTCTGCTATTAATATAGTTCAACAAAATCAAGATTGTCATCTTTTCAGAACATTACTTATTTTTGAGTGTATTTCAGTACCTGATAATAAATCAGTAAAAAGTATTAATTCATAAAACTTTTTTTTATGCTCTCATTTCTCGTCCTTGCCAGCTCTGGAGAGGTCAAAAAAATCGTGCAAAAGTATTTTTCTTTTGAGTTATATTCATTATTTCTGCAATGACTTTCATTCTCATATTCTCTTGCTCTAAAGCTTTGTCTGGCCCTAAAGCACAAAACGATACAGATGATTTTTTAACATTCCAATTGCCTTCCATGAATTCATCCCAAAGATTTGGATGCTTTACTTTTGACGCTTCATATCAGTCAGGTACCATGATATCATACTTCCATTATTTGTTAAATTCAAAGCAAAGACAGGGAACGAAAGCTTCCAATGAAGAAATGTGTAATTCCCAATTTCCTGACCTAACAGACCGTATAAAAAGGAACGTGGTATCAACCATATGCATACTGTATAATAAAGCAAGTTTAAATATTGGTCTTCCACTTGATTTTGTACCCACAAATCTCTCCTTTTTTCATGTATTTTAGAATCTAGTAATATCTGTATTATATTTGAGTAAAGTTCTTTTGTTTCACCATACTTTTTTTCTTGAAAGCAGTTGATTAATTTTCGCACTTTATCGTATTGAACGTATTGAAATATAATTTCTTCATTGTGTGTATAAAAGGCATGGAGATACCATTTAGATAGTGCAACACTTAATGTAGGATTTGCTTCTATGTCTTGACTAACACACTTTCCTGCAAGAATTTTTGATACTACAGTTTCACTGCATAACTCAGTCAAATTGGCGTCAAGACTTGTACCGTCTAAATCAGCGGTTCCCAAACTTTTATAGCCACGGAACCCTTAATACTTTGATTTTACCTCAAGGAACCCCATCATTGTTTATGACTTCAAGAAAATTTTTAACGATCTGGGAGTCAAATGATAACGATGAAAAATCATTCGAACTCTTTCTTTTACACAGAAGAAACTATTGTACCATTTTTGGAAACTACTATCTATCAATCTGTCCCGGTTCACGTTCACTGATGATAACTAGGGCACGTTACATATATCATGCACGTTAAATATATCATGGTCATAAAGTCCTCCACGTGAATCAATACCTCTAGTGGTGATGAGCCAGGAGTTGTTAAGCTTCTGGTGAGGATCTAAATTTCGAAATGTTGATAGATGGTGCTTCGATCTATCGTGTGCCGTTTGAGCCTATTCGAACTGCCACCTTAATGGTACTCGATAAAATGGAAGCCCTTCTTCACTGCCTTATATCGAATAGCAGTCGCTACTCGAGCTCGGATATCCGAGTGGTGTTAGAAACAACAACATCAACCTGTTTGAGTTCTCATATATTTGATCGATTTATTGCGGACGTTCTAATTCAAAACATCTTGAACAAAACTTGGTATACATGTGCCCACCTATGCCCCTTGTGAACTGTTAATGATTAGTTTTGGCACCAATCTCTTCAGAGGGTGGCCCATCCGAAGGATTTTCGCTATTAGTCTGACTGCTGTATTTGAACCAGTAATACAAGGATTCGCATAAAAATTGGTGCTCATATGCACCACACCGAGAGAGGAGCTGATAAAGTTTTGCCAACATTAATTTCCAAGGGGTGTCAAAACAAAAAGATTGCTTTTTTCTTGAAAAATAACGTAAGATTTCAAACGAAGACTGAAATACGTGAGAACCTCAACTGAAACATTTGTGGACTAGTTTTGAGTTGACTTCGGCATCGATAGATTGCTCAAGGAAGGGAGGTGCATAGAGTGCTTTGTGACTGATGTACTCTTGCGCAATTCTGCCCCTGTGCATTATCAGAACTAGAACTGTAGCAGCTAGTTCCTGAAATGCAACTGAAACGGCGCTGGTTAGTCTAAGGGCATTTTACAACTTTTTTAAATACTTCATAAAAAATCCTAAAATTCTCTGAACCCTTTAAAATAAAGTGTAGTTATTATAAATAAATTTATTTTAAACTAATGTTTACAAATGTATAACATTATGTAGGAAACTACGCAAATTTCTTTTCCGAGGGCCAAATAAATGACCCCCGTCGTAATTTTAGGTAAACAAAGACTTCCGTAATTCTAGTGGTCGATACCACGAAATAGCTGTACTGTCTTTTCTTCATAGAGATGATTTTCTTGCAGAACTTCACTTTAAGAGAGGAAAATATTCTACGTTGTTTCCTCTCATGCAGAGAATACAAAATATTAGCTTTCCTTTTGCTGTCCTATTTTGTCTTCCAGAACAAAAGAGGTAACTTTCTCCTTGAATGAAAATAGAAGCTTAGTTCCGTTTACAAAAAATATAGGCAACATATAGGCTGATTATATTGACGTATTGATATGACAGGATAATATCAAGATGTTGTCATGACAGCATGAAATCAAGGTCTAGGCAAGATGATCTTGCTTTTGTAATCTTGCATAGGTATTGATATGACAGGAAAATGTCAGGATACATTGACATAACAGTATGAAATCAGTGCGTTTTCAAGATGTTTTATCTGTTTATTTATTTGTATTATTTTCACTTCAAATTCGAGAATTAAATTTCATTCTTTAATTATTTCTGTTATTCTTCAAGACTGATTAGTTTTCTAGCCTAAGAATATTTTCTTAAAACTGACATCTGATCGGAAATTCATACAAAGATGTTAATAGTATTCGCAATTTAATTTAAAAATGAAAAGTTCTTCGTTTTGCATAATACTTGACTTATTTTTTAAAGTTGATGCTTCTAATTGCATTATAAAGACATAAAATACTTAGTAAGAAATAATTGCGGAAGTTTTTATAGCACATTAAAGAGTAAAGATAGCAATTAGCAATAAATAAATCGATACAATAAAGTACATTTCCGAATGGATGTCAGCATCGAAAATATCCCCCAAACAAAACATATGAATTTATCTTAAAGAATAACATAAATAATCATTGAATAAAAAAAATCTTACTCGTGAGATTGAAGTGATAATATGAAATTCTCGGCTGCTGATCCTTTGTTTCAAAATCTAGGGACGATCTCGGCCATTTCTATCATTGATCGCACATCGTCTGCGATATGGCTCGTCTAGTACTATATTAATAAACAAATGCAGTTATCAGTCATTCATAAGTTATTCCTAAAACAATATTATTCCACTCTAATAACTAAGCAACCAACTGAGCGAAGCCTAAAGCCTAGCAACGCCACGTGCAGCGTGGAGCTCTATCGAAGGCCCCGAAGGAGGAAGATAACATGCCAGCAATGCAAGGGACACTGGGTATAAAGAACTGTGAGCATGCGCAAGTATCAACGAAGTTCCCCCTGTTCTATTGTGTACTAATTACCTTGACGGCGACAGCATGAAATCAATACATCTTGCCGGCGTCAACATGTATGCAATGCTGATATTGTAAGGTAATATCAATATTGGTATTTTAAGATGAATGCAATGTTGCATACGTGTTGTTACTGCAATATTGCTTTTTAATCTTTATGCAACCTTTATGCAGTATGAAACACGTCAATATTGATGCCGTCAGCATAATATCAAGATCTGTCAAGGTTGTTGCAAGAAATTTTGCTAGTAGGGTCAATGGCCCTCTTAAAACTATCTTCTCCCTTGCTCATTACCACCTCTTCCGGTAAGCTGTTCCAAGGTTCCACTACCCTGCTAAAATAATAATTTTTCCTAATAGACATGTTAGCCTGAGGTTTGAATAGCTTAAAACAATGACCCCTTGTCCTGTTTTCAGTGCTAAACTTTAGCCCCATCTTTCATTTTAATAAATTTAAACAACTGAATCATGTCCCCTCGGTCTCTTCTTTGCTCCAAGACTGTACATTTTTAGCATTCTAAGCCTGGAACCGTAGTCTAGATGAGAAAGTCCATTTATTAGCCTTGTAGCCCGCCTTTGAACCCTTTCCAATACATTAATATCTTTCTTTAGATAAGGAGACCAATCTGAACGTAATACTCCAAGTGAGGTCCTGCCAAACTTCTATATAAGAGCAGAAGAACTTCTTTCGATTTGTTTGAAATAGATCTATTGATAAACCTAAGCATCTTATTAGCTTTGTTACTAACTATGCTGCACTGTTGACTAAACTTTAAATCCTGACTTATTAAGACGTCTAGATCAATAACTTTTTCTGCCTGACTAATGACTGAACCTTGCAAATAATAACTTGTACACTTATTTTCATGCCCTAAATGTAGCACTTGACATTTCCCAACATACCCCATTTATCAGCCCACTCCGTAATATGATCTAGATCCTCTTGCAGCTGATTTGCTTGTTCTTCATTTTCTACAATCCCCATAACTTTGACATGAGCACTGAACAGTTCATGTTCCCAGAAATATTTTTATGAATATCGTTCATAAAAACAATGAAATAAAACACGCCCTAACTCTGATCCTTGAGGAACCCCGCTTGAAACCTCACCCCATTTAGAATTTCCCCTTACAACTACCCTTTATTTCCTTCAGGGGTCAGCCAGTTTTTTACTCAAATGAAAATTTTCCCTCCTATTCCTGTTTCAGCTAATTTGCTAAGTAGAGCAACATGCGGTACCTTATTGAAAGCTTTTTGAAAATCAATGCAAACAACATCTACAGGCTTCTTATTGTTGACATACTTGGGTGTAAGTTCGAGTTCTTAACAATTATTGCAATTTTGATATTTTTTTGTTCTATCAGGAGAAGTTTTCATACATTTGATGTTTCATCCTGAGCCTTGTGAGTGTGGTTGCAGTTTTTCTGTTTCAATTGTTGAACGGGTTTCAAGTTTAAGCCTAGCGAGAGCATTAATATCTGCTAAAGAAATAAAATTTCTTTCCGGTCTTGGCATCTCCATGAATTAGCGTGATTCCACTCGGAACGTTTTCGGATATATTTATTAAAATACATTTAAACCTTTTTTTTTTCAAACTATCTCAAAAGTTTTTGAATTTTTGACTGGTATAACTTTGCAAAAGAATTCTTTCTAGAAAAGTGTTCTGATAATAAATGAAAGTGCATGCAATTCTCTTCAAAATGAGCTATCACACAACTCCGTAGGTACCAGAACTTGAACGTCCTAAAAATAAAAAGGTCCTTATAAATACAAGGTGTCAGTAAGATTTCTGAAAGCTTCATAAAAATCGGAGATGATCAAGCTGAGATTTTTCCCCCCCCTTTAATTTTTGTTGAGTTGACCAGAGATATAGAGTGGACCTAACAGAGCTTTTGCAAGTGTGAGAAAGTAGATGCATATAAACTTTTGCACTTCATTAACATCATTCTTTTGTCCATTTATGGTGTATTGTATCTGGTAAGGAGGAATTTTGAAAAAAAATGTTTAATGCATCAGGGCAATTCCACAGAAAAGGGGAAAAGGTGGCAGAATTTTGAAATAATCTTTTTCTCACAATTTTGGTATCAATGGAAAGGTAATTATCTGAAGTGTATGGAAATAACAAAAATATGCAACAAAAGCAAAATTAATTAGCGTTCTGAGACTTCAAATCAGGTTGTTATGATCATGTTCTTACGAATAACTTTTTTTATACGACTTAAGAATGGCT
This sequence comes from Uloborus diversus, assembly GCF_026930045.1. Classification (NCBI taxonomy): domain Eukaryota; kingdom Metazoa; phylum Arthropoda; class Arachnida; order Araneae; family Uloboridae; genus Uloborus; species Uloborus diversus. The sequence goes on from NC_072735.1 coordinate 62,255,620, forward strand.
GTTTGATACTTGCATTGTCGTATTTTTCAAATATTCTCTCTAAAATATGCTTCTTAGAACTCTCTAGAAGAGTTATAAACAAAAAAATTGCACTTTAACTGCAAAACTTAATTTTTAGGGATTTTTTTCATATAAGGCATTTTTGTAATTCTACGTCCGACACCAAATTGGCTGAAAGTTTATATTATGTAAAACTGAGTGGAGAGTTTTACAAAATATTTTGTCTGCAAATAAAGATTTCATATGCAATTAAAAATAATCAATTAAATTAAATTTCAAAAAACTAGTTATTCTTAAATAAATGGTCAGAAAAATTTCTTCGTCCGACACCAATATTTTCCTAACTGAAACTAGGTTTATAAGTATACGAAAATTCCTGGTGAATTAAATAATTCACACATGCTATTCATGCCTAATTATGTATTTATATTTATATTTTACATAACATAAATTTAAAGAACATATACACAGTATTTTGAATGGGGAAAATATCTGAAGATAAGAAATGAGTCTCATATGTTTATCAATAGCGATTAAAGTAGTTATGTATAAAAAAAATTTTGGAATAAAAAAATAGAACCGACTTCAAAATTGCTCTAAAAAGGGAAAAATAATTTTATTCTTTAAACACCATCGATAATACTTTTAAACATAATTTTTGAAGTTGGCGCAAAAACAAAGCGTAAAATCCAGTGTAGCCATGCTTCGTTCATATTATTTTCAGGAAATCATCTAAAGTTAGGAACGAAGCATTTATATTTTTTAACCGACTTCAAAAAGGAGGCGGTTATCAGTTCATACCGTATGTATGTTTTTTTTTTTTTGTTTGTCCACTCATAGCGTCTCACCTAGTGAACCGATTTTGAAGATTCTTTTTTTGATGGATAGGGGATGGCTCAACTTAGGTCCCATTACTTTGTTTGACCATATTTGTTCTTTAGAAAAAAAGTTATGGGCAAAAAACAGTAAATTTTATGCAATTTCCCTATAATATTGTAGCAAAGTTCGCACTGTTCATTCGTGGATAACGGTGGCTCAGTGGTAGAATTCTCGCCTCCCACACGAGCGCCCCGGGTTCAAATCCCGACTAGAACAAAGTGAATTTTACTAAAATTTCGTTTCTACTGTTTCCCGTATTTTCTCGAATGTTCTATTAATTTCTGTATCTTTCCCAAGTCTGGAAAGTTCCAGCACTTTCTCAAGTTGTATATAAGGAGATGTAACGTTCCTTCGTGGTTCTGAATAAAGATCTCGAGTTGAGACTAACGCTTGAGTATTCGCGTCATTTGGCTTTCACATTGTCTTCGCTATCTTCATCTACGCGACAATAGGAAACTCATTGTTATAAAAGTTTGGTGCCATCTAAGAGTAACATTAATAGTAATTGTAATGATAATTTTGAATAAAGGATTTTCTAAAGCAATATAGTGATATAGGGCCGAACTTCTTACTAGGTAACTTCTTACTTTTACTGAAATATCTACATTTACACTAAAAAGAATGAAATAAAAAAATTTAAAAAAAAAAATAGAACCGACTTCAAAATTGCTCTAAATGGTGTTTAAAGAATAAAATTATTTTTCCCTTTTTAGAGCAATTTTGAAGTCGGTTCTATTTTTTTATTCCAAAATTTTTTTATTTCATTCTTTTTAGTGTAAATGTATTTCAGAAATAGTAAGAAGTTACTATCACGAAACTTCACCTTAGTTTTTCCATAAAAATGCTCCATACTAAAATAAACTATAAATACGCCTTAAACTTTTAAAGATTGGCACTAAAAATTTATCTTTGTTAATCTCTGGAATTCATTTGTGTGTTAATTTAATTTTAACCATTTAAATATTACGTTTTCCCTAACTAAGTTACATTTCACAGCATACAAAGTGCTTGTGATGCAATTCTGTATCTCCTTACTTAGCCCAGATCATCTGTTATTGGCATATGATTACGATAAAAATATTACTATAGTTGAGACAAACCTAATCTGGTAGCATTGTGAAGGCCTAAGCAGATTTTAATCACTGCATTATCTCGCTTCCAGGTTAGGTTTACCCCCACTATAAAGCAATGACACGGAAGAAACTCGATGCTTGCTTCAGAGAAACCTTCATTCAAAATTATCACCACAATTACTATTAATATTACTGTTATATGGCACCAAATTTTTATAACAATGGGTTTTATATTTAATCGTTTAATAGGGAAATTGCATGAAATTTTCTGTTTTTTGCCCATAACTTTTTTTCTAAAAAAAAAAATATGGTCAAATAAAGTAATGGGACCTAAGTTGAACCATCCCCTATCCATTAAAAAAAGAATCATCAAAATCGGTTCACTAGGTGAGATGCTGTGAGTGGACAAAAAAAAAAAAAAAAAACATACATACGGTGTGAACTGATAACCGCCTCCTTTTTGAAGTCGGTTAAAAATTATGAATATTTAAGAAGCATTAGGGTTCTCAGTTCAAAAATAACACTCCTCCCTTCCCCAGTTTTCACTTAAAAACTGTCAAGTATTTTTGGTGAACTCACAACAACCCCTGTTTGTGCCTAGAAATGCTCAGTTTCGTTTTCAACAATTTGTAACCAACATCCAAATTTCTTATTATTTGTTAATAAGTTAGATTTTTCTTCATTAAAATTCTACAAATCAATCTTCATTTCTTTTCACCCTAGAGATTGAGTTTTTTGTTGTTCACATAGAGATTGTAAGAAAAAAAAAAGAAAGAAAAAACTTGACAAAATGCGTCTAATCTCTCTTGTTCTCGTTATAGTATTTTCCTTGTTTTATGAGTGAAGACTTAAAATACAAATTTCCTGGAGTGATGCATAGATATTGACACATTAGGGGTGTTCATCTCCCCAAAAGCAATGAGATCCCCCCAGTCCCCCCCCCCCCCCCAATCCCTCAAGAACACCCAGAAGAAGAATATTTTGTCAGAAAAACAAAGAAATGTCTTGAAAAACATTCCTTGTAAACAAGTTCTATGACATAACTTGAGCCATGACCCCCCCCCCCTACATTCTTTTTGCATAAAATTTTTAGTTTTAAATTATTTCAATTTTATCAGAATTATTTGATTTTTCACAAAAAATGGAGCCCTAGGAAAAATTCTGCACAGACTCCTGTTATGCATATTTTCCCCTTTTTTTATGCTTTAAAATACCATAATATATAATTCCATAAACAAATTAAGAGTTAAACAGCTTTTTAAGATGTTTATTTCATGTCGGATGTTGTCTGCTTTGCACATTCTACGTCCGACACCAAGGGAAAAAAAATTTTGTGCTATTTATCCGTGAATTAATTTGGTGAAAAAGGAGAAATTATTCATATTTCAGCTTTACTTTTCAACATTCAAGTAGTCAAAAAATCTGAAAACAGTTCATTGAGCTGAAACTTTGGTTTTTTCAACGTACGTCAATTTTCAGTTCCCCTTTCATCTACGTCCGACAACATGAGGTTTTTATTTTTAATATTTATAGTTTGAATTTTTTTTTTCAGAAATTCTATAAGTTTTTATGTTGTTCCTACATACATAAGTATTGAGAAAAAAAATTGGCTCAGTTCATCCATTTTAACTCTGAAAAATATGAACCTTTATTGGCAAATTTCGTGCAAATTCTACGTCCGACACCGTGGAATTGCCCATCAAACAATAACGTTTTTTTTTTTTTTTTTACAACTTAAAATACTGATATAACTTTTTGTATTTGCAGATGAAACTCGAGTCCAGCTGATGGATATGCAGAGTCACTAATTACTTTTTACCAAAGAACCAAATAACTTTCTACAAACATGTTGCTTCCAACGTTAGTATTGATTATGTGCGTTCTCTGCGGACTCTTGTTTGTTGTTGAAATGAGTGTGTTCCTCAAGATACCAATTTTATTTCTGTTGATTGTTCTAGATTTATTTATATAGATAAATAATTTTATGTTTTGTGATTTTACTACTCTGTTTTGTAAGTTAATAAACGTTTTGTAATATGGATTGATGTCTTGTTGCTCTTTCAGTTGTTTCAAGTAAGGAAGTTATTAATATTAAGCGCACGACCTATGTTGTGAAAATAAATACAGTCGAGCCCGCTTAATGGAATAAGCAATTTGCCAGGAAAAATTATTCTAATAAGCGGGATATTCCATTATCCGGGATAAAAATAACACACATCAACGGTGTAGTACATTGGAATTTTATTACACTAAGCGGGATATTCTATTATCCGATATTTCATTAAGCGGGCTCGACTGTACTTCCCATCCGAATAAAAAAGACAAAAATAAAAAAGGATTTCTAGGGAGAGGGACAGACAGAGATTTTATGAAATCCAGAACTCTATAGCAAGTTTGCAACTTTTTAGGACAATGTTTCAAATTTTCATGTATAAATATTTACCTAAAGCAGTAAATGTATACCCATCCAGTATTCGATACCTGATCACGGAAGTTTTTGGATTGTGAACAAAAACGTTATTTGCGTGTGAAAACTGATAAATAGTCTTGAAGAAGAATTCTAGAATTGAGTGGGAAACACCTGTCCGGGGAATGATATCCAAAATGCATTTAAAAGTGGAAAATATGTGCTAAATTCGGTAAAAATCCTACAAAAATTATGTATTTGTATGAAGAACAAACACACCCTCCCACACACAATCATACATCCATTTATGTATAGATATATATCTTCATTTTGCTAAGTTAGACGTTATTCTATATCTAAATTAACTCTCACTTTTCTCTCAATGGTGTAAGCTCTCATGGGCGCCTTTGGACATTTGTCTAATGCGAAAAGTGAGCGAAATGATTAAGAAAAGAAAAAAGTTTAAACTTAAAAGAGGCGAGCCGATTTGTCACCATCAAAAGCATATAAGTCTCAAGAACAAAAATTGCCGTTTCATTGGACCAAGTCTCTTTTAGTTACTGGAAGTTTAATAAAGTTGGTGGCAAAAGATAATATCGAGCGATTCAACATGAATGGCACTCTTCTAACCGGACCGACACACAAATAAGACATATGCATTCATGTTACAATGATAGAATTTCATTTGTTTATTAACCTTAATATGTGAAATACATCTTTAACTGATAGTTATGAAGTTTCATAACTTTATATATTACTTAAAGAGGGGGAAGGGGGGTTGCCGGTTCAAAAAAGTGATTTTTTTCCCCCTTTTTTTTTTTTTTTGTCTTGTAGTAAAAAATTTCGAAAATATATTCCGAAAATTTCAAGTCGTTTCGAGCAAAATTCCCAAAGTTATCAAGTCTTTAGTCATCCCTCCTTTAAACTGCAGCTCCGACAGCCAGACGTGGCTCCAAGGGAGGGGCAGGGGGGGGGGGCAATTGCCCCCTCGTCGGAAGCGTCTTGCCCCCCCGTCGGGGAAAATTTAGTATTTCGTCGGGGAATCTGTTTGCTTTGGCGTTTATCGTAAATGATATAATTTTCTCATATATGAACTCGAAAAAAAAAATTAGTAGAAAAAAGTTGAAGTATCTTATATATTTGTATATATATATATATATAAAAGGAAGCAAAAAATCAATCCCCTTTGAGGCAAGGTTAGCCCGAGTCCGTATAACGACGTCCAGATGGTGACAAAATATAGCTATTGCTTCGGGGGAAATGGTGTGTTTTGATCCTTGAAATTTCTGTTTGTCGATGCAGGGTGTGGATGAGCTGGTTTTGACCTCAGGGTGTCCACTTAGACTAAAAGAGTACCATCCCCGTCCCTGCAGAATGTAGTGGTGATTACCGGTCAGACCTAAGGCGTCGTCATCGGGTTACGAGACAAATACGTACCGAATGACAATAGCCAGGACGAGACGAGGGGGGGGGGGGTGTTGTCATCGGAGAAAAAACATGCTTCGGAAATTTTTGCTTTCCTATTACATTCGCTAAACAGCTCTTCATCGGCATGTCAAGTGCGCAGACGCAGACCGCACTCATTGATGCGATTTAAAGTACTTTATATTCACTCAGAAGAGAAGTTACAAGTAAGATATTACTATAGTTATGTTTACAACTTTTCTGATTATTTTTGATTATTCTGCAACAAAACATATCGATGAGTAAACGATCCTTTTACCTCATACAAGGAAATGTACTAAAGTAGATTTAATGTTTTAATTTTTTAGTGCAATGATGTCTTGTCGGCAAATGCTAAATGCTGGAAAAAAATTCTTTGGACTAATATAATAAAAGCAAATAAATGTTTAACATTTTAAATACATTTTTCTCAAAAACTGATATTGATCTTGTTTGTAGGCTGCATAATAGTTTTGTTGGGAATGGAGAATGATTTACTAAACATTCGGGCTTGACACAACTAAACAATCATTGGATTATTAAACGTCGGGTTGATAATGCATCGGGTTTGGGTTCTTTTTGAGAAAAATGTTTGGGGGAGGGGGAGGGGCGAACCTTTTGGAAAAGGAAAAATTAAATACATAAATAAGTCATATGTTAAAAGCAATTGAAAACATACATTTTGCTTTCAAATTTATTTTTTTTCAGATGTTGTTTTGTAGTCGAAACACATGTTTCTAACTTAAAGTAAAAGCTGCGCTTAGCCCAGAGCGCTGTAATCATTTGATCGAACCAAGTCCAATTCAAAAGTTAACATTGCTCCTTCGAGATCGATCAAACCAACTTACAGACTGATACCAGACTCAATCTTGCTTAAGTTTTCTTCTCTTTTCTTTTCTTTTTTTTTTTTTTTTTTGCAAGCTATATTCTTTTTTTTTTTTTTTTAATATGCTTTTTTTCAAGTACTAAAATAGTGTAAAAAAGCAGTGTTGTGCAGTCGGAGACGGACAGATTTTCGAGACAAGGAGTCTGAGTCGGCATTTGTAGGTTAAAAATTCCAAGAGTCGGAGTCATTTTCCCTCAATGCCTGTAACACTGCCAGTGATTGCGAGGTCAGAGTGAGAGTTGGAGTCGAACTGATTTTAAGGTAAAGGAGTCGGAGTTGAATTGTTTGTCAGTGAATTAGAGGGGTGATTAAAAACTAATTGTATCGAAAGCCAATGTGAGCACGAAGCAATGCGTTGTCTTTTCGTTTCCCGCGCTGTTTCTCTCTGTCGACTGCTGTCATTGGTTTTTCGAATCAAAAACAATTTTTACTGTGTATTATCTTAATTTTTGAAAGAGTTTATAACTTAAAAAAAGTTTTGTTCGCCTATTTCTGTCCTGATATTTTTGTAGTTCCAACTACATTTTATAAGGTTTCAAAATGCGGAATTTTATATCTATTTTTCAAAATTTCCTCAGGGGAAGAAATCCCCGGACCCCCTACAATTGGTAATATTTTGTACTCCACTTAAAGCGGAGTCATGTGTGACTTTCTTGATAACATTTCCCCTCTTAAGGTCAATCCAACACAGGACATCAGGGAAAACACATTAAAACACGATCATCAAAAATTAAAGTATTGCTGTCTGTATCAGATGAAAGAGACAGACATAGTAAAGGAGAAAAAAAAATGCCTCTCTTACACCACCGAGAGAAACGTTGTTAAAACTGCAAAAGGGGCCCCATACCTAAAATAGCTTAGGGCCCCGTTAAGTCTAAATCCGGCCCTGAGTTGGAGTCGGCCATTTTCCCTCCGACTCCGTAGACCTGAAAAAATGGCCTATGTAGATAAATTTTGGGGTAAGACTTTGAATTTACATTTTCCCCCCTTAGTCTGGGAAGTGAATTAAAACTTAAAATTTGAAATTATGACCTATTTCAACTGGCATGTTCAATAAAAAGTTTGAAACTAATGGTTATGCATTTTCTAATTATGAATGCTTCAAAAACTTTGAAAAATAAACAAGTTAGGTATATAGTTAATTTAAAAAAAAGAAAAACCTTACACAAAAGAAACTAGTGCAATTAATGTTAATCACTTTGATACTTAATAAGTTTGTTTATGGCGTAATATCGTCGGCACTATGCTGAACTACCGAATGTGAAAATTGGCTCTTTTCAGGAGAGCCGAAACAATATTTTTGTCCACCAGACGCTTTAGTTATTTTCAATGTTTTGATTTTTATAAATAGCATTAAGTGTAAATCTTATTGTTTGAAGTACAGTAAACTCTCGATTATCCACAAGCGGATTATCCGCGAAAGTCTCGGAAAAAGAAGAAAAAATAGTTGAAAAATTTTGTTCTTCAAAAACGCGGATCTGAAATCAATTCGTCCCAAATTTTTTTTCCCTTTCCCACAACAAGTGCTGCTTCTCAAAAAACGTGAAAGTCGGTATGCACGGCCTCAAGGGAAAGCGTTCAGCTGATTTCGGTAAAACACATGTGTTTACTGAAGACCCCTAGTTTATCCCCTAAGGAGTGTACGACATTATCCTTATCATCTGTTCCGATTGAGAAAGGATTGGAAAACGCCTACTCATGATTTAAATTTTAGTTTATTTTAGTTCAGTAGAGCTTGAAATACAAATATTTTTTAATGTTGCGGCATCTCTTTTAAACGTTTCACGTTTTATTTACAATACAATCATTAGCAAGCAAAAGATAATTTCTGTCTTCTTTACCGCTGGTTTTAAACCTTTTTCGCATTATCCGCGACTTTCGTTATCCGCGGTACTTGGGCCACTAATTCCGCGGATAATGGGGAGTGTACAGTAGTAATAGCCCTTTTTGAGTACTGCGGCAAACCATTGAAATTGAAAAACGAGATTCGCGATTTTTCACCTTCGTTTGTACCGAGTTTAGCATAGTGCCGATCATATTATCAAGTTTCGTTTTTTTTTTGGATTACACAAAACACACGCACACACACACACATTACTTTTGTTTAGTACATTTCAAAAATTTAGAACCAACGGAGAGGAGTTGAAGTCGGACTGATTTTGAGGTAAAGAAGTCGGAGTCAGGAGTCGAAGGTTTAAAAATTCAACAGTCGGAGTCGATCATTTTCCCTTAAAATCTGCAACCATGCCAGTTCTTGTGGAATCAGAGTCGAAGGCTCTTTCCCGAAGTCGGAGTCGGTCATTTTTCTTCCGACTCCGTAGTCTTGCTTAGAACTGCTGGTGTGACTATTCATTTCAATAATTTAAATCTCGCTCACTACATTTTAACTTTTATTTTCTATTTCAAACATGCTTAGGCGGCCCACACATTTTCCTCCAAATAGCTGTGATTTGTACGATGATATTTAAAAATCTAGGAATGAAATATGTTTGCGGCCCCTATGAAACTATCATGATTATTTATCTGATTAGCCCGGTTGCCCGCCGGCTCCATCCACCACCAGCTAGGCCTAATCGATGTAGACCTTTTATTACAATACAAATTAATTTAAAATCGTAAAAATTTGCACCTTTTCCAATTTTTTTAGCGCAAAATTTTTACCCATTTCCAGTTTCTATTTGTTATCAAATAAAATACTTGTAATGGGTTTTAGCAAAATAGGCTCTTCAAAAGATTTTCAATTTTTTCTCTTGATTCTGCTTTTGCGCTAGCAAAACTTAGTAGCTGTAATCGTTTTCCCTTTTCCATGCTTTCCCAAGTTATCCCGGAAAAATAACATAATGAAAGAAAATATAAATAACATTAATTATATACATATTCTGACTCGCGAGGTTCATCTTAATATAAAGCTAGGTATCGGGCTCAAGTTTCTTTTGAATTTTTAACTTAATATTAGTTGCTCTTCTTTTGTTTGCTTAAGATGTGGGTTTCTCTGCTCCTCAATAAATATTTTGAGCTAGTTGATGAGCACCGCTATAACCTTGAGCCCTGGAGTTTCCCTCCGTAAATTTGTGTGTTTATAAGGTTTGATTACAGAAGGGGGGGGGGGAACCCTCAGTATCTTAATTGGTCACTAACCCCATCACCCTAACGTTGCCAAACATGACCTAAAATTGTGTTTTCGATACTTTAATTTTAAAACTTTTTCGGGGGTGCACCTCGACTCTCACTCCCTATAAAATACCATTACAGATCGACTAAAAGTTCGTTTATTCGACTTCAATTTCTTAAAATTCTTTGGGGGTGAGCACCCAAATCCTTCTCTCCATGAAATTACCGAAGATCATCTAAAATTGCGTTTTCAGAGCTACAATTTCGAAAAATATCCGGGGGAGAACCCCCGGACCCCCCTAATTTCTACAAGCACAACTAAATTCCTGTTGTTAAGTTTCTTTCTCTGCATAAAATTCTGTTGAGCACACATTTATAATGATTTTACATCATAGTCAGACTTCGTCAATTCCTGATTCTCAGACAGTTCTAGTTTATTGATCTCGCGATGACCCTGCTCACAAAAGCCTAGTTTCATGTTTTTCATTTTAAATTTGATTTTTTTCCCTACATATTTCATTTTAAATTTTTTATTTTTTGTCTTTAATTTTTATAGGGAATTCGTGTTCTTAGAAGCAAATAATGATTAGTTTCTTTATCACTTGAATTGGAGGGGGGCAGAGCCTGATTACCGCAGGGGCATGTGGGGTATAGGCCCTTCCTCTTAGATTTCAGGGTGGGGGCTAAAAATCCCCTTAATTTATCATGTTAATTAAAAATAAATAATGATTTCACTCAGAATCTAGAGTACAATGATATCATTGATAGTTTTGCAAATGCCAAAACAAGGAAAAAATCTATTTGTTGTTAAAAATTCGCCTTAAAAGTGTGATCTCTTTGCAAATCAGAAAACCACTCCAAATTCAGTCTGTATTTACTATTAAAAGTTATATGATAGATCATTTTGGTATTTACAGTTTACTGCAAAGTTTAACCACATTTATATATTTATCGTATACTACTATATCTCTTCTACTTTTTAAATGTATATATTACATTGTGATATGAGGTACCACCAAATTTAGTACGGTAGTGTAAAAACGCAAGTATCGAAATATTTTATTGCTTCAACATATAAAAAAAACTGAAATGGGGGGGAGGCACAAAATGAATTTCCTGAAATAGAAATGTGCCCCATGTCCAATGTCAGGATGATCAGGCTCTGGGGGGGGGGGGGATCTTGCAAAGTAAAATTTGGCTATGCCCCCCTGTCGGGCAAGTTTGCCACCCTGTCGGGGATTTCCTAGCGCCACCACTGCCGACAGCTGTCGAAGAATGCAGCGGCTCTGACAGCTGCGGACGCTCAGAATATCTGTGCTGATTGCTTGTGGTTAGCTAAATATAGTATTAATGAATAATGAAAAAAGAAGAGGATAAGGAGATCGAAGCTCCTAAGGTACTGTACTCTATGGAAATGGAATTGATGTCTTTTTTTAGCTTCTAAAATTTTAAACGCGTGTTTTTTTTTTTTTCCAAAATCACTTTTTCTAAGTCTGTGTTCACTCCCATTTAAAAACCTATAGACCGATTCATTTCAAATTTAGTACACACATTCTGCATACATACCCCCCCCCCCCTTGTTGAGTTTGAGTTTTTTTATTAATAGGGTTTTAGCTAACAAAATACCAAATTTTTCGTGAAAAATAGCACTTTTAACTTCAAATGGCACCTAAAAATTTTAAAGTCAAACAAAAAAAAAATCTAAGGGTGTAGGGGGAGAGTTAATTAATACTTGGACTAAATGCAAATAGAATTGAATTTCAGATAAATGTCACTTGAGATACAAAGAACACCGCAAATCATCTTTCTCCAAAACTACTCTAAGCTCTGTCACCGGGTTGTCTGAGGATATTTTTTAATCAAAACTTACACAGCATTCTTAAAACCACACACAATAATGCACAAAAGGTTTTAATAAATTTAATCAAACAATTTTCTATAAAAAAAAATCGCAAAAAAAGTGAATTTTTTGACGCTGCATGCAGGGTGATTATAATTATAGGATTTCAAAACGCTCTAAGTGAAAAAATTACTTGTCAGAATAAGTTAAAATACACGGATGACATTTTCCCCCTCAGCGTTTACACAAGTTAACTTGTTGTAACTTGTAACTTGTTGCGTGTAAGTTAGACTCACACGCTCTAAATTACAAGCAAGTCGCTTTTCATACGTTTAAAGAAACTAGTCACTGTGCAGATAGGCTCCAATATTGTAAAGCAAGGCGTAAATTTAAGTATTTGGTACGAATTCAGAAAAGAGAGTTGGAGCAAAGACTGGCAGATAACATCGACAGGAATCCTAAGAGGTTTTTTGCGTACGCTAATTCGGGGAAAGTTCGAAATAGTCATATTGGGCCACTGGTTGATGAGCACGGAATTTTAATTCAGGACGATAGTGATATTGCTAATGTACTTAATAACTTTTTTTCGAGTGTTTTTAACGATAGCTGTATCTCAACAGTTGACACCAGCAAGACACAAGCTATAGTACAGCTTGAGGACTTTGTATTTTCCAGGGATGACGTTTTACTTCATTTGAAAAAAAAAAAAAAAATAAAGAGACTAAGACTCCGGGACCACATAATATTTATCCAAAAATTTTAGTTGAATGTGCAGAGGAATTAGCAGATGTAATTGTAAATATTTTCAATGCTTCTTATAACTCGGGGACAGTGCCAGAGGATTGGAAGCTGGCTAACATTACACCGCTCTTCAGGAAAGAGTCTAAAAAGAGTGCGGGAAAGTCTAACTTCGGTGGTTTGAAAAAATTTTGAAACATTGATAAAAATTAATATAAATTGTTTAGAGACTAATAATCTATTGACTAGTTTTCAGTACGGTTTTAGGAAAGGTAAATCTTGTGCAACTAATTTATTACATTTCTATGACAAAGTAACCATGGCTTTAGGCAATAAGAAGTATGTAGATGTTGTTTACATTGATTTTGAAGCAGCTTTCGATAAGGTACCGCATGTTGCTATACTTAGCAAAAGCTGATATAGGAATAGGAGGGAAAAGTTTCATTTGAGTAAAAAACTGGCTGACCGGAAGGAAATAAAGGGTAGTTGAAAGGGGAAATTATTCTAAGGTTTGGTTATGAGGTTTTAAGCAGGGTTCCTCAAGGATCAGTGTTAGGGCCTGTTTTTTTCATTGTTTTTATGAACAATATTCATAAAAATATTTCTGGGAACATGAACTGTTTTTGCTGATGATGTCAAAGTTATGGGGATTCAAGATAATGAAGAACAAGCAAATCAGCTGCAAGAGGATCTAATTCATATTGCGGAGTGGGCTGATAAATGGGGTATGGCTGTTAAAGTTGGGAAATGTCAATTGCTACATTTAGGGCATGGAAATAAGTGTACGAGTTATTATTTGCAAGGTTCAGTCATTAGTCAGGCAGAAAAGTTACTGATCTGGGCGTCTTAAAAAGTCAACAGTGCAGCATAGCTAGTGACAAAGCCAACAAGATGCTTGGGTTTATCAATAGATCTATTTCAAACAAATCTAAAGTTCTTCTGCCCTTATATAGAAGTTTGGCAAGACCCCATTTGGAGTATGCTGTTCAGTTTTGGTCTCCTTATCTTAAGAAAGATATTTATGTATTGGAAAGAGTTCAAAGGCGGGCTACAAGGCTAATAAATGGACTTTCTCATTTAGACTATGATTCCAGGCTTAGAAGGCTAAAAATGTACAATCTTGAGCAAAGAAGAGACCGAGGGGACATGATTCAGTTGTTTAAATTTATTAAAATGAATGATGTTACGGGGCTGAAGTTTAGCACTGAAAACAGGACACGGGGTCATTGTTTTAAGCTATTTAAATCTCAGGCTAACATGGATATTAGGAAAAATTATTATTATAGCAGAGCAGTGGAACCTTGGAACAGCTTACCGGAAGAGGTGGTAAGGAGCAAGAAAGTAGATAGTTTTAAGAGGGCCATTGATCTTCACTGGGGATTGTAAATTGACTAGGATCAGTCTAGCTGGGCCCAGAGAATGTTGCTGATCGTCATTTTTGTATTTGTATTTGTATATGTATTTGAAGTTTATCCTCCATGCCAGTTTTTTTTAAGCAATCATGACTGCCTATTGTTTTTACTTGACACCGTAGTTGATAAGATAAATAAATACCTTTGTGCTGAACAGTAAAGTAAGAATATATGAAAAGGATGAAAAGACATCCGACAAAAGCTTTTGTCGGATGTCTTTTCATCATCGTCGGATTTCTTTGCTCATTACTTTTTGCATTGAAAAAGGCGTTCCCTTTAACGCCGAAACTCGTGTCTGCAGTAATCTGCAATTTGTGCTTTTTTGACGTTGATATTTCTTACTTTACCGTAGCTGATGTTCCTTTGATTTTATTTTTCTCTGCTTAAAGCACAAACTCCTCTCTCACCGGTACACACACACATTTAGTGATTGTGAAAAACATAATTTGAGTTTAAGTTGTACAAATTCAAACAAATATTTTTCTTAATTTTTATTTACTGTTTTTATATTTGTATTTTTCGTAGTTTTTTAAACCCTACAGAGGGGTTGAGTCATTCTCCATAAAACGTACCTTTTGAACGCAAATATTTCAATTTCGAAACCTTTTGTTATCTTTTTTTTTTCATTCTTACATGAAAGTGTTACATACTAGAAGTAACCATAAACAATAACCCAGCTAAGTTCCAATTATTTTACTCATAAATAAAAAAAAATTAATAAAAAAAATAAAAAAAAATTAAAAATGCCGTGTTCACGGAAATAAATAAATAAGTAAAATAAAATTAAAAAAAAAAAAAATTAAAAATGTTTAAAAATCGAGCCAATTTAAGATCAAAGTAGTAATTTTGTTAATTGTGCAAACAATGAACTATTTTAATGATTAGTGGGTATATAATATTAAGCTCTCTTAATTAAAGTACGGCTTTATTAGTAGTTATCCTTTTAGTTCAAATGTGCGTTAAAAATTGTATTTAGTAAATTTGAGAATATACTGGCAATTTATAATTGTGGTAGAATGCTTAAAATTGATGTATTTCCGCTCCATCATTTATTTTCACCTCAGAAATAATGACGAAACTACAGAGATTTCTTATAACATTTTTTCATTAAATGTTACTAACTATTAACATAGAAAATTACATTAAATTTATTTTTCAACAACTGAACTTTTAATACGCTATTTGGAAAGCCATTTTTTTAAACCTATGGAAATTAGTTCCATTAGATAGAGCTTCTGAAAGACAAATAATACAAAATTAAACTTTGATGAGAAAAAAAATGTTACCGCCAAATACAATAAATTACCAGATTTATGTGACCGCATTTAACTATTTTATGATATTTGTTGAAACAATATTTTTTTAACGCCGAGCGGGAAGTTCACCAACCCCCTGATACCCCAAGTAGCATTTTATCTTGGCTCAATATTGGCGTGAGATTGTTCACGTTGGCAATGTCTTGGCCAATATTGGCACGATTTTTGCAATGTTAAGCCAATATTGGCTTCCTATTGCATTAACAATATTGTACTTAGATTGGCAGATAATCTTGTGCCAATATTGGCGTCTCATTGCATTAGCAATATTGTACTTAGATTGACATACAATCTTGTCCCAATATTGGCTTAACAATGCGTAACCATTATTGTATTTAGACTGTGAGACAATATTGGCGAAAAATTGGTCAAACTCTGGAAAGCCAATATTGGGCGGAAGATGGCTCTTTGATGTTCAACCGATTTTGAAACAAATCTGAAAAATGATTCATTTTCCTAAGTGAGCAATTAAACACTGAGTCTGATTACCTGAAACTCCACAAACTGTTTTAGAAGGCTAAAACAAATTTTGAACGTAGAGAGAGTCCTCAAAAAATGGAGCTATTTGAGTTCACTTTAAACGCATTTGTATTTTTTTAAAAACCGGCGAAAAAGAAACTTCAACTTTGTCTGCACATTTTGTGTTTTGTTGCTCTTCCGCATATTGACCGTTCCCAAGCGGTAATTCTGTAGACGTGCTAATTCTTTCGTGAACACTAGATGGCACCACTATTTTATTGTTTATTTCATGAAATAAAACTTATATTTTTGTTGAGAAATTCAGTTTAGCTTTGTTTTTAGGTGTGTGAGAAGAAGATATTGAAAGTAATCAGTCACTGTACCTATTGACGTGTAATTAACCAATTAATTAAGAAAAAAATACCTTAAAACTTCATAGCTAATATAATTACTATCTTTTTTTTAAATTAAAAAATAAAAATCTTAATGCAGAAATTCAAGAGAAAATGATCTATGATACTTTATCATGTGTCGATAGGTTTTATGACGGTGTATAACATATATTTAATGCTCAAAAGTTTACTTTTCATGTTAAAAATTACATTGGCTCTTTTTTTTTCATAATGGGGCATTTATTTAACATAAAATGAAAATGATTATTTTGTTGCAAAAAAATTCTGTTCTGTTTCATTCAAATAATCATGCTTTTAATTCTGTCCCACCTTCTCCCCCTCAGTTCTTATATTATCAAAATTAAAAAACAAATTATGGTTCAATGTTTCTGATTATGAGCTCAAAAATAATTTCAAGAAAAGACCATCATTACCCTTATCAATTTAATACAAATAAATAAAAAGGCAAATTGAGAACCAGAAACTGGTATTGGATTGTAAACTACTAACCAGGCTGGTCTTATTCATGCAATCTGCATGCATATCTACCAGACAGCCTGGTTATCCCACCCAGAGGCTGCTGCTTTGACCTTGTTATGAACTCATCAGTTTGGAACAGTCAATAACCATGCTGGAGGCAAATATCCTCTTATTGGTTCTCAGAGTACCAACTGACTGGCAGTTAAATTAAATTAAGAAACCCAGCGAGAAACACCAGCAATGGTATTCTTGGGTATTAAGGAGTAAGATACTGCCTTAAGCCAGAGCTAAGGCAAAACTATAGCTAAACCTCTTGTTAAACCACCCCTCGAAAAACCACCACAGTCGTAATTCGCCAAGAAAGATTATTTAAAAAAAGTTGTGTATAGAAATGTAATACAAATTCTCTCATTAAATTGCCACCCCTCTGTCCAGTACTGGACAACACCTCAGTCTCTGGATGAGATAACTGAGCTGTTGGTATATTGCATGTAGCACTCTTTCGAGATTTTTTTTATGAAAACTGCTGAAGGATTTCATAAACATATATTAATAAACATACTATATATACATTTAATTGAAAGTAACTTGCTTTTGTATTGTAATTGTCAATTTAGCAGTGCATCCTGTACAGAGCCTGATCATTCTGATATTGGACATGGGGCACAATTCTATTTCAGGGCCCCCTTAGGGCCTGACAAAGGTTTTTGAGAACACTGGGCATGAAATTCATTTTGTGCTCCACCCCTCCTATTCCTGCTTATTCTATGTAATGAAGCTATAAAATATTTCGATACTTGCGTATTAGCACAGCCATGCTAAATTTGGTGGTACCTCATATCAAAATATAGTACTATATATTTAAAAAGTAGAAGTGATATAGTATACAATAATTATTAAAGATGTAGTTGCACTTTGCCCGTTGCAGTAAACCGTAAATATTCAAGTTATCTATGATATAACTTTTAATAGTAAATACAGACTAAACTTGGAGTGGTTTTAGGATTTGCACAGAGATCAAGTTTTTAAGGGGAATTTTTATCAACAAAGAGATTTTTTTCCTTGTCTTAGCACTTGCAAAAATATCAATGACGTCATTGTACTCTAGATTCTGAGGAAAATTATTATTTATTTTGAATTAGCATGATAAATAAAGGGGATTTTGGGCTCCCCTGAAATCTAAGAGGAGGGGTCTGTGCCCCGCATGCCCCTGCGGTAATCAGGCTCTGATCCTGTATGCTTTGAAGGACCATCCCCAGGAACTCTTCTGTCTGTCTTATGCACACAGCGATAGCTGATTTTGTATTTATTAAATCTCCCTTATTTCGGATATGTTGTTGCAACACGCCAAGTACTTTTTGTATCTTTACTGTATTGCTGTAACCAGTTCTGTGTATAAAATTAACATGCATATTTAAGTTAAATCTGCATAAGCCATTCAAAAGAGAAATTAATTCAATTTCTATTAAAACAAATACAATCTAAAAAAATCTTTAACCTTAAAAGGCCCAACATAGCAATTAAGTAAAGAACAAGTACTGGTGAAAAAAACAACAAAACTTAAAGAACAAACTAAACAGAAAATTAATTTTAAAAAATGCTGCAAAACATGGGTAAATAAAACTAAGGGGGAATATGTTCCCCTCTCCCCCCAAAAGGAAGCGATCACACCCCCATCACCAAAAAAAAAATCATTGGCATATATATATATATATATATATATATATATATATGTATATGTGTGTGTGTGTGTGTGTGTGTGTGTGTGCGTTTAGCAAAATAAATAAATAAATAAAGTAGCGTGCCTATTGGAGTACTTTTGCAAAAGAGCTGTTCTGACTTACATTTTCACACTATATATATATACTTCCCCCCAATACTGCATATAATGTCATCTAATTGATATAGTTGTAGCAATTAGACCGTTGATTAAATTATTAATTACAACGTTAAACCTATAGGCACATGGATTGTCACATTTTTTTAAAAATTCCAATAATTTGAATCGGCTGTTCTGTCCCTTTAATAACATTTCTTTTTCGGGATTATCCGCAATTAAATTAAGAAAAAAAAAATTAAAACTTACATTTGCAGCATTTTTATCAGTGATTTCTTTTACTCTGAAAGTTAAATTTTGATTTTGATCGTTTGTAATATTAATATTTGAATAAGTAAAGCCGGATGGTAAGCTATCCATGGTTAAAACTTCAGAAGACAAGACATTTTTGAAAAGAGCGCAAAAAATGATGAAAAGTAGTGGCGCCATCTATCGAGCACAGAAGAAACCAAGCCGTGTTACATAACATAGCGTGGCTTACAGAATTACCGCTTGGGAACGGTCGATATGCTGCTCTTCCTCGCCGCTGCACATGGTAAATGCTTTTGTCCGAATATCGGAGATACTTTCCTTAAAATTTTATTGTTGCTTTCATTTCTTAAATGATATTTTATTATTCTCATCAGTGAATTTTTTTAACTATGTCTAATCCACTGTAAAATTTTAAAAAGCGAAAGAGAAAAGCGTTATTGGAGCAACTCAATGAGAAAGCTTTCCTTTGCAGTGATGAACTTTGTCTTCCAAAATAAAAGTAATGAAATAAGGCAAAAATTTTTTGAAGAAATATTAAATGCTGAATAAAATTCTGGATAGATATCTAACATTGAAGAAATTGCTGAAACGATGTGAAGCAGTGAAAATTTTGGATCGACATTGTGTTTTCAAAACTCGAAATCATAATCGAACAGTGACATTCTAAATTGCGTCGAACATTGAGAATTCTGAACTATCATTCTAGATCGATATTTGACTTTGAAAACACTGGATCAATATATGATGAAGATTCCAGGAGTTTTATTTTCATTATTCTACATTGTGGATGTGGCAGGAACTCTAAAAAAATTCTGGGAAAAAGTGAGAATGTATCATGAGACAAACTTTCCGCGAAAATTCAAATTTCTACTGGAAAACTGCATTTCTTTTCACAATGCTCCATAACACCTAATCTTATTGACAATAATCAAGTAAACTGTTAGAAGTCTGAATGCAAAATCTGAAAGAAGATTTTACGGACTAGTTTTATGCTACCAAGTTCATTTCTCTACATGGACTTGCGTTTTGATGATCATAAGACTTTTGGCTCATTACGGAATGAGAATTAAGTTCCATGGTCTATTTTCAGCTGAGCATGTACGATTAAATGGCATTAAAGGTAGTGTAAACTCTTTAGCGTCAACCATTGTTACGGAAATAATTGAAGTTCTATCTGATAAAGTAGTTCAAGAAATGTATCCAAAGTCGAATGAAACCAAGATGCTTTGATTAACTATGATTTTACACCAGTGTTGAATTTTTTGTGCCAAACCCTTATTTTTGACGTGACATGTCAAGAATCTCTTGAATGTATGTTCTACACCATGAGGTTTTTCATATTTCAAGTTAAAACTTTTTTCTAGAAATTTCGTAGGTTTTTTAATTGTTTCTACATGCATAAGTATTCAGCAAAAAGAAAAAATGGCTCTGTTCATGTAGAAAATCAGAACTTTTATTGATAAATGTTGTGCAAATTCTACGTCCAACACCGTGGAAATGTCCATTTGCTTTACAAATAATTCTATTTGTACTGTTGCCTGTAACAAACTGTTCTAGTGAATGTTCCTTTTCAACCTTAAAACAAATTTTAAATTGTTCCACATCATCAATTTTGCACAAAAAAAAAATTGAGTGTTCATACTCTTTCGTCTATTAAAAGTGATATCAAATAGATTAAAATTTAATAATGTTCAAGAATTTGGAAATTTAAAGGTGAGGGGAAAACCATGTAAAGTAAGCCGTAAGTTCTTTTGCATTATGTATGGAATATTTTTTATTTGTTTATAAAAAAAAGTAAATGTTTTTATTTTTTATAAAAACTAAGACAATACAGAGCTAAAAAGTGATGTCAAAAGTTAAGCCAAAATGCAAAGGGTTTAATAATCATTTTCAACTTTTTAAATTTTCCTTTCATTATGGTAAGTGGAAGTATTTTTTTATGTGTTTTAGTTTTCAAACATATGTACTAGACAGCTAACTGCTTGTCCATAATTTCATTGCAATAAGTGCAACCTACATTTGCATCAATAATAAATGATTTTCAGATTATTCTGTGTTCATTGTCACCTACATTACATCCATTTTAAAAAAGAAAAACTTAACAACTTTGTTTGCCATACACTCAAACCTGTTTCTGAGGGATCCTTTTTCTTTGTGGTACATGAAAATTTCAATCAAATTGTGACTCAATTGACTAACTTGTCTATAAAACAAGTGCTCGGTAGTATTTTTAAGTGATGAAACGTTCTCTGATGTATATTTTAAAGGCGGATTTAAAAGGTTGGCTAGATTCCAAGTAGTTGCAAAATCAGAGCTGTCTTCAGGGTCCCATCCAACTGGTTAAGCTACAAAAAGTGGTAGGTACGGGGGACTCTGGAGTGAAAAGTACCTTGAATTTGTTTAAAGAAGAAATTCCTACAGTTGTTTCGTAAGTTTTGGGTTATTTTCAAGTGAGGCTGTGTTACAAAAGCATTTTTTTGTAGCTAATAGTGAAGTTTTGAGTGAATTTTTTTTATGCGGTCCCTATCCACCACACAAAACTAGGTTTGAGTGTAGTTTGTTTCCACATTTATTATAATGAATGCCAATTTTGTGAAATAGATCTTATTATTTTTCTTTGACAATAATTGTTAGTTCATTATTGAATACTTTTTGTTGTCTATGTGAAAATATTAGACATATGCTGGAGTATTTGATAAAGAAATTTTAAAAATCTACTTACTCTATTTACGTAAACATGGTCAAACATTTTACTGAAGGAGTTAATTCTTGCAAAATTAAGTTCCTATTTCTGTAACTATCTGGTTCAAAGAAAAAGGTAATTAAAAATGATGTTAATATTTAATTTTTTTAAATAGGAATTAAAATTCCTACCACTAATTGTTCAATATTGCAAAATAACTTTACTAATTAGTTATTTCAAATTTAAAAGTTTATTATTAATTTGAATGATAATGAAAACGATCAAGCAAAGATTTTGAACAACTTTTGCACTGTACTTCAATTACATTTACTTTCTGTGCAACCGTAGAATTGCAATGAAACCAAATGTGTACAAATTTTCTATTTGTTCGTCGAGGGAGAATTAACTCTAATCTGAATTCTTCTCAGGAACTTTTGTAACTAATATTTAGCAATGTTAGTAAGTTTTGAGTAGAATTCGGAAATATCCGATATTTTCAATTAGCACAAATTAAAGTCTTTAAAATAGTAAATGCTTCCTCAAATCACTCTTTATCTTACTAATATTATATATGCGAAAGTTTGTCTGTATGGATGTATGGATGTATGGATGTTTGTTACTCTTTCACGCAAAAACTACTGAACGGATTTTGATGAAACTTTACAATAATATAGCTTATGCATCAGAATAACACATAGGGTAGTTTTCGTCCCGTTATGGGGGGCAAAAACCCCTTAGGGGGGGCAATAAAACACAATTTTTGTACAAATTCTCTAATATTGGGATGAAAAAATGCTTGCACATATTTACATTATATGTCCATCGAAAGCTCTGATTTTTCTGCTGAAGATGGCACCTGTTCGAAATTTCTACGTAGAATAAAAAACGAGTTATGAGCTTTTTAGATCCATGTTCGAAGGCTTTCCTCAACTCAATACAGTATTTAGTGTATCATCTCAACTCCCTGTCGATAGCGACAATTGTTGTATTGTTGACTTTCTTTGCTTTTCGTGATTGTTCAAGGCTTTTCTCAAGTCAAATCTTGAAGTAAGATTTTTGCACAAGATTGGCAAATAATACATGATTTGGCTGATGATTTTCCATTTAAACGGAACTTTAATGTGATTAATGGTTTTTATTATTATTTATGCTGATTGAACACTTACTCATTATCAAAACAACCAGCAGATCGCCAAAATTTTTGCAGAAAGATTTCCGTAGCTAATGCATTTGGCAGTTTTTTCAACGTTGCTGTTTTTGAAGCCGAAGACTACGTCATAATGTTTCTCAGCTTTCACCATGTAAACAAAATATCGCCAATCAAAGAATTTTCAAAAGACTTTTTTTACTGTGTTAAATAATCCAGCAACTAAATTAGGCAAATCCATAAACAGCACAAAAACTTCCATTAATTTTCCTTTTTGCACAATTTCAAACAATCACCAAATTTTATTACTTATTTTGGTAACATTTCGGATGAAACTGTTTAGTGCCATTTTATGGTGACCAAAAATATCTCAGCATGTGGCGACGATATCTCTGTAACGAAAATTAATATCATATCGTTTTACAAAGTAAGGAAAGAATGGGGGAGCATCATCGAAGGTACCCCGAAACGACTTTCGCAAATTCGGTAAAATCGCACCAAGAGCCACAATGATTGAAATTTCCCGAAATAACTAAAGCAAGTATAAGGGGATTACGAGCGCAGCTACTTTTTTTTAATCACTTCGTACTTCATTAGCCATACAATGAAGGTTTTAGACTCCATGTTAAAAAAAAAGTATCAACAGATTAATCTTTTTAAACATGAGAAGATTAATTTCATGTTTTTTAAATTTGTATATGCTTAAATATAGTGCTTTCGTTTCTAAATCAATACTACTTTGTTCTTTATACTTATTGCTATTTTAGTTTTATGGGTAAGGAAGAAACTCGATTTTTAATCACGTCAAAAAGATGTGTTTTAAATTCTTTCACTTAAAACAGAAAACAAAAGCAAGTAACGATTTTTTCTAGTAATTATTACTGACCCAGGCAACGCCGGGTATTTTTGCTAGTTTTCTATTATTACAATATGTAGAATTAAAATTAAGTTTTCTTTTTATTATAGTTCATTTTATATTTTCATCAATTTTTATGGAGTTAGCATTGACTGTTTCATTTTTCTTCTGTTAGCTACTTTTACAGTTATATGATTCAGAAATAAAATATACATTAGTTGGTGCACAGTCATAAGAAATTCTCTTTTTTTCTGACCAACATTTAATACTTAGGCACTTTTAATATGAATTAAATTGATGATGTTGTGAGATTCTATTCTGGGCTCTGTTGTGCTGTGGTCTGAGTGTTGTTACCAAAAAACGTTTCAACTGCATCTGCAGCAGTCATCTTCAGTGTTTATGTGGTCGAAGCTTCCAGGAAAGCGACTTTTAATTCCTTCTTCCTTTTTGTGGAAATTGTTGGGATCCTAACAGTTTCAGTCCTGGTTAAACTGTAACAGCTAGCTACACTGCTGGCCACATGAAATGCAACACCAAGAAGGATAGTAGTCAGAGTGAAATGAAATTTTATATTTGTGATGGCAACCTTACTATCAGAAAGTGATTACAAAATAAAAACAAAGTGATTATTTATTATTGGAAAAATCCCAAATGAATGGAGGTTTAAGTCTCCTGTCCAGCTACCTATTGCGTGAATGTGCAAGGTAATACTGTCAAACATTGAAGCATATCAGTCTTGTAGGATATCCTACTACACAGGTACTAAAAATGTGCACCTAATTCCATCAAGCTCATAGCCTACGCAATTTACCATCTCAAGTGATCCCAGATGTGCAAACAAATCGCTTTGAACTTGAACCTACTCCAAATGTATGCGACAGTGTGAATGACCTAATAAAGCCTACTTTTCAGAAGCACACCACATCGACAGCTGAAGTTATGGGGTGCTGTTTTGTGTGGAACAGGATCACCTCTAATATTAATTAATTCGCAGCACCATGACAACCAAACGGTACATTTTTGTCATGCTTCAGTCACAGATGTTGGCACTCAATGGGAGACTCGTTTTCAACAGAGCAATGCTCCGTCACACACAGCAGGGGGGGGGGGAGCTTCCTCTTCCGCAGTATCACCTTTTCTGACGTGCGTGATGTCCTGATTTGTCACAAATTAAGCATATCTGGAATGACTTGAGACGTTAAATTGGACAATCTATGAGTTTGATCGAATTAGTTGTACTTTACATTAACTGATAAGAATTGACGTAGGGCATCATATGAGACTGCTATACCTCAATGTTCAACTGTATCGTGTTGTACATTCATGCTAGAGTTGGCCCAACAGGGTGCTTAAGCCTCCATTCATTTGAGATTTTTCCAGTAATAAATGTTCATTTTATTTTCATTTTGTAATCAATGTTGCCATCAAGTGTAAAATTTTGTTTCATTCTGACTGCACCTTTTTGATGTCACATTTTGTGTAGCCAACAGTGTATATAATAATACCAATAATGAAAGCCACTATTTAGCCAATATTGGCTTAAGATCGGCATGCAATAATGGCTGAAAAGTGTGATTGCAATATTAGCCAATATTGTTAAAATGTATCCCCTCCGTGGTTCAGCCAATATTGTGAGCCACTATTTAGCCAACATAACGCCAATATTGGCTTTAGATTGGCTTGCAATAATGGCACAAGATTGCGATAGCAATGTTGGCCAATATTGTCAAAATGTATCCCCTACGAGCTTCAGCCAATATTGGGTGAAAATTGTACTCCAACGAACAGCCAACCAAGTACAATATTGCGCCAAGATTCAATGCTACTTGGGACGTTATTTTTAAAAGCAGAAATGAACTTTTCCTACTGAAAACTGGAGAGGGAGGGCAAGGCTGGCTAATAATTATACTTTTTAACAGCCTGAATGAACATATTTCCTTTAAAAAATGTTAATCTAACATGATTTTAACACAGCACTAACAGAAAAAGAAAGAAAGGAAGGAAAAGAAAAAAGAGAAGAGCTTTTTACAGCGTTTGCGAAAGATTTTGAGCCAATTAAAAACCAATTGGAAACATTGATGGTAAGAGTTTTAATTTACGGTGCTGTTTAATACTTTGATTGACAAATCAAATTCTGTAATGTAAGTTTCGGAAGACTATCTTTACATCGATCTATCACACCGAACTACTTGGGCAATCCATCGTATCCTATTTAAATTCTCCCGACAGATGGCGCCTTGTTACTTTCATTTCCTAATGGCTGGTCTTGAACGAAGCCCTGAAATAAAAAAAAAAAAAGGAAGGAGTCTTTAGATTAACTGTAACCGTTTTTTTCCCGCTGTTTCGTTTGTTTACGAAGTGGCTATTGCGCCTTAAATTTTAAGGTTAAATAGCATTCGCTATTGCGCCTGTATCGCATATATACATGTTTTATCGTATCGTATCGATATTTATGACGTCGTAGAACCATTTTGAAAGTTCCTGACTGTTGGACGTATGTATGTAGCGTGTGTGCAATTAATTAAATTAAGAGTATTAATTATCTAAAACTTCGTTTAAGTTCGAGCTGCAAAGAAGATTGTGGATTGGGGTCGATTCACAATTCGATTGAAAGAGAAATTTGAAGTATGTAGGTAATAGTTTAATTTTTTTTTTTTTGTTTGTTGCCGGTAACATCGCATTCGTTCCTGAATGTAAATATTGCTATGTAATTTTTAAATAAACATACAGTTTACGTGTTACTTTTTACTATGATGAACAAGTACCTTAGTTTACTGCACGTTAAGGGCATTTTTATCATGTTTTTAATAACTTGTTTTAATGTGTTTGTTGCGTGGAATTTTGTAATTGATTTTTAACCTGCCGTCCGATGAGCTAGAGCCTTAAAATTTAGATTTTTTTCCCGTATTTGTATCACTAGGCATTTTCCAGAGTGTTCGAAAGTTAGTTAACAGCCATAAAATTGCATGAACGAGCTCTCTTCCATTAATGTTTTGTGTTTCATAACTTTGGAAAGTCCGTAAAAATTTACTCGTAATTTTTTCGTAATTTATGTGATGATAATACGAACGCTTCAAATTTTTATTTTAAAATGGGTTACTAAGCGACTTTTAAAGGTTTAATGTAAACACATAAAAAAAATTCCTGCGTGCATTGATCTTATTTTGCTTGTACATAGAAATGTAGATAAAACTAAATTATTTTGAGGGTTACATTGTTGTTTATAGAGCAATTTAAAGTTTAAGCTAATTTTGTCGATTGCCTAATTTCACTGGACTCCTAATCAATTTAATGTCTCTGTCATTGTCTGATAAAAGTATTTAAAATGGATTGAAACATTTCGGACACTCTACGAAATAAAATAAAGTTCTAATACACCATGTTTAAAATTAACTTAAAAGTAAAAAATATTTTTCAAAGCTTCTTGCAGATACAAAGTCCCATACAAGTTTAATGAATCTGTTTCATTTGAGTAAAATTTCCAAATTAAAGACTGCAAAATATGGTATATTTTCTAGAATAAAATAATTTGGTTTAAGGATGATTACTGAATTTTAAATAAAAGTGCACAGTTAATTTTTAAATAAAAGTGCAAAGTAAAAAATATGTGTGCACAAGTAGCAACAACTACAAATGCTCCATTTTAAAGTGTACATATGTCAAGGATTTTTTATGCTTGGTATTTGTTTTGATTCTTGAGATTTTTTTCCCTGTATGCAGAAAGATGTCCAATTTGTTTTAATTTATTATAGTACTACTTTTTGATGCTTTTCTACATTGTTTGTCTGTGTAATTAGAGTTTATTCCTGGACTATTATGAAACTTGATTCTCAACTTGAATTGATTTTGTATCGTGCTACATTTTGAGAATTTTCCTGTAATAAGCAGGCAATACATTCAATTCTTGAATAATTTTTGTTTTAATGTGTCTTACTTCTAATCTTAATTTTATGTCTCTTCTTTATTATGAAGCAATCATAGCTAAGTAATTTTTTTTATTATAGATTGTTACACTGTAAGTGACAACAAAAAAAGCTATCGACAATAAGCCATTGCTAACAGCTAGTTTACATTTGAACCTATTTCAATTCTAAACATGTTGAGAAACAAAATATATTAATTATTATCTGAATAGGTTGGATACATATTCCGAACCATTATGTGCTAATCCTAACTATCCATTAGCATTGTAATAGGGTTGCGTTTCTCTATAAAGTTGTAATGCAACATGTTTATATTGAACTGTAAAGTAATAAATGATAAATGATTTCTCTAAGCTTCTTGCAGATATAAAGTTCCTTACAGTTTCAGAATTTTTTACTAATTGTCTGGAAATTTGTAATTGTGAGTTTTTGATGACTATAAAAATAATTACCAGTATTATAAAAAAAAACTCATGCACATGTTCTACATAACAATAATTATAAATGAGAAAGCTTAAATCTTGACTAATTACAAAGCAATATAATTGATTTTTAAGTTATAATTGCATCAATTGTGTAATGCGTGTGCCTTTTTCCTTTCAAAGCTTCAAGTGTTTTGATTACTATATTATAAACTCACAATCACAAGGTTTTCACAGTCTGTTGCAAATTCTGAAATTTTATCGTGCTTTGAATATACATTAAATTAGAAAGAATTATTTTACTTTGTTTCAACATTATGGTTTAACTTTTTTATTCCATCAGTTCTTAGAATTTTAATTCTAGATGCTGTTAACTTGTTTAAAAAAAAGAATATTGAAATTCAATGTTCTACGACTGATAGTACATAGTATACTAGGAGAAGGCGGCCAAGTCCCCCTAATGAATCCTCGCCCTGTACAAAGAGGTATGCAAGTTGTTCATTTCTCTCAAACTTTTAAACATTACTAACTACGTCACACGGCTTTCCACGTTCCACCTCGAAAATTATTTGTCAAGTGACATGTGTACAACAATCAGGCTTGAAAAAGAAATCGGTAAAATTTTGTGGAAGATTTCGGAAAATAAGCAAAAGGTAAACATTTTAAATCCTCCGATTACAGGAGAAGCCTTTAAAACAAAACCCAGAATTTTATTTGTTCATATTGGAGACAAAAAATGGCAACAGATCTTTCGTCTCAATAGGAGAAGCCTTTAAAACAAAACCCAGAATTTTATTTGTTTATATTGGAGACAAAAAATGGCAACAGATCTTTCGTCTCAATAATTTTCTTCATGCTATAAATTTTAATAAAAGCATTGTGACAGAAAGTTGAGATGAAGCACTGAATAATGATTTGAATGGAGGAAGAATTTTGTTGAAGTATTTCTGGTGCTAATTTCAAAAAAGAATGAAAATTTTTGTAACCCTTTTAAAAATTACTTTTATGATACTAATTGTTTAACTACTGCGTTTTTTTAATCTAATCCATAACTAAGACAAACTAGTCTTTATCAATGATATTAATGCAAAAGTTAGTGCATTTCAAATGATTGCCACTGGTCAGGTCTCTATCTTTTTTTTAAAAAATCTAGGTCTCGAAAACGGGAAATTTTAGTGTTGTGAAGCTGTATTGAGGAACAATGGGACAGCATACTGCCATGCTAAGCGCAAACTCCGTATCAGCAGCTGAGTATGTTACTGGACATTTTTAAGTTTTGAGTAAAAAGAGTTTATAAATAACTGCCTAGGAGGCTTCCATTGATTTTTTTTCTTTCTAAATCATACTATACAGCAGCATCTACCACGGCTGCAAGTACAATCTGTTACCCGAAGACAGAGGAGATGTTCACCTACTATTTGTACTGATTATCGCCAAATTTTAATTTTGCCACTTACATCCCTTTGCTTCTCACTGCCTCAAATAACCGTAAAATATTGTATTTAGATGAAATGTGACACAGAACCACTCAATGATAGTAAGTCAAAATTTGACGAAAAGTGCAGACACGACTTCAGCGTCTAGCACAGCTAATTATAATGTAGTTAATTTAATAAATAGCAGTATGAGAAAAGGTATCCCATCTGCTTTAATTAGACCATGTACTTTTCACGACGATTCTAATAATTTAAGAGTAATGTAATAATGTAATATTCTAGTAATTTACTTCCTCTTCTTTTCCATTGTTTAATCAAATACCATTGTATAATTGAACTTGATATAAATGATATTGGTTTTATCTCACTTTGCAACAGAAATCAGGAGATCGGAACCCCTATCTGATGTGGAACTAATAGGATCAAGGAGATGTATGTGCTGCAGACAAAGCCAAACAAATGGAAGCAAGACAAAAAAAAGAACTTCCTATTCATGACAAAACCGCTATTGCTGCCCCCCTTGTGTACCAATGGAACGGAGGAACACCATTGGAGCCTCCAGTGGACCATCAGATAGTGTTTCATCTCTCACATTTTCATCTGTACTTGTATCAGGCAATGCCTCTGGTAAGGGGGATTGACTAGGCTGTACCCAACCAGCCAGCAACTCCTAAACTTGAAGCAAAATTGCCTTTGAATCAGAAGACATGGACCTTCCACTAGCCAACAATTGCCTATACTTGAATGCAAGCTTACTTGACAATGGAGAAATAAGCTGATGCCAAGGGAAAAAAATAGTTCCTAGCGCCTTGTCCGACATTTGGGTAAAATTCTGCTCTTCACTTTAGAAATCGGATTAGTTAGTTAAACACACACATAAGTAACCTTTTTTTTTTTTGTCATAATTTCTCTCAATCGTTGAATATTATCAATCAACCAGCTGAGCATTTTATCCATTTGAATCAACCGTGCCAACCAATAGCAGCTCACAGACTGATGATGATCTCTTCTTATTTGCGAAGTAGGTAGGGTAGGGAGCTAGTAAGTGGACGTTTTTTCTGTTAACTCGGTTTTTCTTCGCCTCTCGTGACATCATTGTCAACTTATTTTGCAAGCAAGTGTAGCCACCTACAGTAATAACAATGCAATAATAATGCTTTTTGAGCAATCATGATTGCTTATTGTTCTCCCTCGACAGTTTTGGCGTCCTATCATTTTATTTTCCCGGCAGCATCACTGTCGACCGGCTCCTCACAATGCTGCTCCTATAGCGAAAACCGTCTCCAGGTTGCATCCATATGCTACACACATGCGCATACGTACACAAATACATATACAAACGCATACACACAGACAAACACATACATACACACGCATATACACAGACACGTACACATACACACACAACTACCCACACACTCATCACACTCATGTCTGCACACAAACACATATGCCTACACACATACACATTTCCCACCATACACAAACAAACACTCATACACACAACTACCCACACTCATACCTGCGCACAAACACACATGCCCACATACACATACCCCCTACACACAAACTTGCACACACATAAACACACATGCCTACTTACACACACACACGTGATTGCGAAAAACATTTGAATTCAAGAGGTCAAAATTCAAATTAATTTTTTTTTTAAAATCTTATTTGTGTCTTACCAGATAAAACGTCTTGTCTGATAACAAACAAATAAGATAAAAACAAATTTTGTTTTCAAAATCTCTTCTTAGTTATGTCTAATTTGATTTAGTTAATTTTGCGTAAAATATTTAAAATTTTTGCTGAATGCTCTGATGCTTGTTTTTCTAAATATGATTGATCTGTGAGTTTTGAAGGCACTGCCTGTTTTGAAATTGCTTATGTTTAAATTTGTTAATTATTTGTTATTTTAGGCTTTGTAGTTTTTTAATCTTGCTGAAAAAAGTGTAGAGAACTGAATGCTGTCCTTAATACTGAATAGTATGCAGCAGGGAGATTTAGAAATTGATGATTAAATACACTGCACTAATATTTTAAAACTTGTGCAATTTCTTTTTAAAAATTTTTAATACATTCTGTAAGTACAAAAAATTGTCATTTATTGCATTTAATTCAATTATTGCTCTATATTTTGAATACTTTCTTTTGCACCCATGCATAAATGTCGAAAAATTTGGTTACTGTTATGAAAAGAAAAAAGAAACATGCATACAAGTTGAAATTTTAAATGAAGAATTCAACATTATTAATTAGATTAGAATCAGCTGTATAAGTAAGTTACGTATATATTTGCACTTGAATGTCCACCACTGAATAAATATTCAATGAAAACATAATTTTGTTCTGTTTTTTAATATTTTCTAACAAAATAGTTTCTCCAAAAATGTAGATTTTTACCCTCAGGTCCAAAATCTTGTCAACTCTGGTTTGTTGGTATCCAGGCTAGTAATGTATGATGCAATTAATTTAGCATGAGGTATTTGATATTTGACTGCATGTTTTGATGCCTATATGAGTATGTGCAGTTGATCTGTGAGTTTTGAGTTTAATTAGCTTGTTATTTGTTTATTTTAGGCTTGCAGAATTTGTTTTAGCTGAATAAAAGGGCTGAGAAAATTTTTTTGAGGAAGTACAAGGGTTGTTAGATGTTACTTCTCCCTTTATATGGAGTAGCAGCCAGATACTTCACCACATAAAATGAATGTTTGACGATGCAGCAAGAGTTCTATAATCAAATATTATTAACTTCAAGATTTAGATTTTAGACTGAATAAAATTTGTGTAATGCTATTAAAATACCTTTTATAACTGCAAACGTGTGCTTCTGTCTTTTCTCAGTTTTATATGTCTGGGCTTTTTGTCTTTTTTTTTTTTTTATTTATTCTTTTTATTTATTTTTTAATTTATTCTTTTTATTTATGTTTTTAATTTTTATTTTATTTATTTATTTTTTTTTGTGCATAACAAAACTGAATATTTTTCTTTAATTTTATTATGTAGTTCATATATTTTGGAATTTTGTGGACTTTCTTTTTCTGGAAAAATTGGGGAATTAGTGGAAACCTGATTATTTCCTTTTTAGTTATTCCGTGGCACTTGATTCTCAGCCGTACCATACAAAACTGGAATCAGCACTTATTTATCTTGTAAAAATAATTTTGGTATTGAATGGATATACATTTAAACCCAAAAACTAAGTTATATATGAAAAAAATCCTCAAAATTAAATACATTGTTCAAGCATACAGGTGTAGTATTGTTAATTTGTTATGCTTCTACATAAGGCACAGTGAACTGCTATTCAATGAACCAGAAAGTGCAAAATTGGCAAAATATTAAAGTCTGGTTATTATAACAAGCAGTTGAAAATATTGGGAAAAAAAAAATAAATTAATTATTGAATATAATTCATATTTCAGTAGTAGTAGTAGTACAATAATTATTCATATAAAAAATTAATAAATATTTAAATTATATGACATTAAAAAAGATTTCAAAACAACATTAAATAAATAAAATAATAAGTTCATTACTAATTTTTTTAGAGATGGTATGTATAAGGCACTGGAATTGTATTATAAGATCTTTGTCGGTTCACTTTATTGAAACAGCAGTTAAACTATAATTGGAGCAAGTAAAATATAATCTGCAGCATGATAATGCTGTGATTTGAATCTGCATAACCTTCACAATGCTGCTAGGTTAGGTTTGCCCCTACTATAGTTGCTGAAGAAAAGCATTCTATATGTCACATCATTTATGTATTTTCCATACATTTTGGTTATTTTACTTCATGAAAATGTTTTCATTGTGTTCTTTCAATTAGAATTGTATAAAAAGACCTAACAAAACAGAACTTTATGTTTGTTCACTATAAATGAAAAAGATTGGTCAACTATACTCCACAAATGGGACACAGTGGGCCACTTTGTGTGCACACAATTTATTGTTTTATTCATAGTACATTGGAAATATTGTAGTACATAATTTAGAACGTGAGAAGAAAGCCTTATAAAATGTCTGGCAAATTTAATAGTACATTCCTTTTTCATAAAAAAAGTGGAAGTGGTATATTGTGCACATGTGCTGCATATGCGTTTGAGTGTGATATGTATATCTCTTAATTCATGCAATTAAATTAAATTTTAAATGTACTGATCAAACTCTATGAATCATACAAAATCATGATGAATTCGATAAAAATAATTTTGAAGAAAGTGGTTAATTCTCTAGTTATGTGGTTAGACGGTCAGCCTAACGCGGAACCCCCGTGTTTGGTTCCCAAGTTTTTGAAAGTAGTACCAAAATTTACTTCTGTTACCAGAATCAGCTAGTGAATGAGGTATAAAAGTTGGGTAGAATATCTTTGAAACTTCAATGACAAAGTAGAAGGAAATTTCAGTTACCAGATGTATACCAGGTCAATACTTCTTATACTGTTAGATACAGAACATCCAGGGAAAACTAGCCAGTCTCACCTATCACCTTTCTAAACTCTTAAGTAATTTTGTGATAACTTTTTATTTTCTGTTTTTTCCCCTCAAAGATTGATTTTCTTACGTATTAATAATTACAATAATTAGAGGAGAGTCGAGAAAAATTGGGCTGCGGGAGAAGTGGAACAGCTGCATTTATA
Source organism: Uloborus diversus (assembly GCF_026930045.1). Taxonomy (NCBI): domain Eukaryota; kingdom Metazoa; phylum Arthropoda; class Arachnida; order Araneae; family Uloboridae; genus Uloborus; species Uloborus diversus. The sequence continues at coordinate 62,289,260 of NC_072735.1, forward strand.
TAAGTCGAAATAAAGTGAAAAAATATTTCTACATCTTGTCCAGTAGATGTTATAGATGTATAGTTGAGTCAAGCGAGGGTCTAAAGCTGCTACCACTACCGGACTAGCTAAAAATTAATTTTTCTCATTTTACTTTGGCTTATTAATGCAGCTGTCCCATTTCTCCTGACTCCCTACCCCTCTACCGCACTTGTCTCTGTCTTAATTAACGTATTGTTGTTTGCAAGCCTGGATTTACCTATAGCTAAACAAGTTAAAGCGTAGAAACCCAACTTTGTTGGAAGCCTCCAACTCCCGAAAAACAACTGGAGTCGTTCCTAAAATAAATGAAAAGTTTGAAGAAAAAAAAACTTTCATTTTCAAGTGCTCGAAAGCTTTGAACATTAGGATAATGTATTGCAAACCTTGAATTTTATTATTCTAACGAATGTGAGGGGTCTCGTTCGTAGTGGGGAGGGGGATGACATTACTCTTGCGATGGTCATCCCTATAATTATACATTGATTAATATTTTTCAGCTGGAAGCCCCGCTAAAAGTCTTCGCCCAGAGGCCCCCATAAAATCTAGGACCGCCACTACATTGGCTCCCCAAATGGCAGTACTCAATGGCAGAAAACGATCTTATTTTTACTTGCAACATACATTTTCCTTTTCGCACTTGCTATATAAAGTCCCCACTCCTTAAAGAATGGATGGGATTGCCCGTTTGGAAGATTAAACCCTAACTCAAATTTATTGGAATTTTTTCTTTGACAAAAAGTAAAACTCCTGAAAAAAATGAAGTAAAATTATTTGCGTTTCTGATATCTAAATTGCCTTTTTTCTCCTTTATAACCGATATTCCATCGGAAAATAACCGAATCTGGTTCTGGAAATTTTAGAACCTTCAACTCAGTGCCGGATCCACAGGGGGAAAAGGTACATTCCGGAAGACCCCCCCCCCCCCAGTACATCACAAAAAAAAAAAACGCCTACAACTATTCTTGCGACTTCAATTGCAAAAAATTTCCAGGGGAGAGTCACTCTAAAATGTTATCAAAATTTTGGAATTTTTGCAGCCTCAATTTCGAAGAAGACCCTAGTTTAAAAAACTTAAACGGGAAAACTAAAACCTTACCACTTCCTGACATTACAAAAAAATCTGGGCTGCTTTTAAAACTTTAAAATTAAATATTTCCGGGGGAAAGTTTTAAACTTCATGCCTTTGGTCAATGTCTTTAAAGATGGTCTTAAATTACGTTTTATTAGAGACTTCAATTCCGAAAAAAATTCGGGGGAACATCAATGAAGATCCCCTAACACTGCATGTTTGAAGCTTTATTATCGAAAAATTGAGGGACAGTTCCCGATGCCATCCCTTCCCTTAATGCTATCAAAGATGGTAAACAAGAGCAGTTTTAGGACTCCAATTTCGAACAATTTCTGGTGGAAAGTTCCGAACCCCTTTGCTTTTTCCAATGTCATAAAAGATGACCTAAAATTGCGTTTTCAGGACTTCACCTTCGAAAAATTTCCGGAGAAGTTCCTACATCGTAACATTCCTGGGGAAAAGTTCTGAACTACATGTCTTTTGCTATGTCTTCAAAGATGTCCTCAATTGCGCTTTTAGGGGACTTCAATTCCGATTTTTTTCCGGGTGAAAGCCCCCGAAACCTCTTGCTTTGCATCATTTTAGATTTCTGAAATTGCATTTCTGCTGTCTAATATCAAAACGCAACAAGAGAGAATTTCTGAATCTGATCCTTTTCCTTCAAGTCACCAAAGATGGCAAACAATTCTATTTTTGAAAATATACCCTGAAATTTCCAAATTTTTTCGGAGAGGGTCCTTTAAACACCTCATATTTCTATTAACTACCAAAGAACGTCTGAAAATGCGTTCTGAACAAAAATATTTGGTAGAGAGCCCAAAAACAATCTAACTTATGCAAGGATATTAACTTTTTTAAATTTTATTTTCGTTAGTCTCTCCCCCCCCCCACATGCATTAGTCATTCGCCACTCCTAAAAGGGTCGTCTGGATCCGCCACTGCTTCAATTCCGACTCCTTTGCCCCAAAATCAGTCAGGGGCTCTACAAACAAGGACCGGGTTGCGCCGGACTTAGAGTTAAAGTGACTGACTCCGATTTCGTTTTTTGAATCTGACTCCGACTCTTTTGCATCACCAAAATCAGCCTGACTCCGACTCCGTAGCCCTGAAACAGACGGATGAATTTCTAAGAAAACAAAAGATAAGTAATTTACTAAGGTTTCCATATGTGACTGCCTTAATTCCATCTCACACGTGAAAATTAAAATTGAACTGAAAACAGATAGACGTTGAATTCTCGTAAAAAGTTCCTTTGCAATAAACGAAACCAATTTTAAATTGTTCACAATAGTCGATATCAGGGGTGCCGACACCCCCTATGGACAAGGGCGCATCCTCTTAAATTTCGCGAAGACTTCCCCCCGAAATGCATCAAGAACCCCCTTAAAGTGAGAAAAATACCCTTCAATCCCCCCCCAGAAATTTTAATGGCGCAGCCCTGACTTTACGCCAAAAACAGCCCCAAGAACAAGGGCGCATCTTCCTAAATTTCGCAAAGACCCTCCCCCCCCCCCTTCGAAATGCAAGAGTCCCCTTAAAATGAGAAAAATACCCCTCAAACCCCCATAAAAATTTCAATGTCACAGGCTGCGCCATGCCTCCCCTGCTTAGGTGAACACTCCCGACTTTACCCCAAAATCAGCCCCAAGGACAAGGGAGCATCCCCTTAAATTTCGCGAAGACCCCCCTCGAAATGCAAGAACCCCCTTAAAGTAAGAAAAATACCCCTCAAACCCCCCTAAAAATTTCAATGGCGCATTTAGCGCCATGCATCCCCCTGCTTAGGTGGGCACCCCGGATTTTACCCCCAAAATCAGCCCCAAGGACAAGGGCGCACCCACTTAAATTTCGCGAAGACCCCCCCCCCTCGAAATGCAAGAGCCACCTTAAAGTGAGAAAAATACCCCTCCAACCGTCCTAAAAATTTGAATGGCGCAGTCAACGCCATGCACCAACCGCTTAGGTGGGCACCCGTGACTTTACCCCAAAACCAGCCCAAAGGACAACGGCGCATCCCCTAACCCCCCCCCCATAAAAATTTCAATGTCTCAGTCTGCACCATGCCCCCGCATCCGTTTAGATGGGCACCCTGACTTTACCACAAAATCAGCCCCAAGGACAAGGGCGCATCCTCTTAAATTTCGCAACGATTTCCCTCAGAAATGCAAGAGCCCCCTTAAAGTAAGAAAAATACCCCTCAAACCCCCTTAAAAATTTCAATGGCGCAGTCGGCACCATGCCCCCCCCCCCCCCCGCCGCTCAGGTGGGCACCCCTGATTTTACCCCAAAACCAGCCCCAAGGACATGGGCACATCGCCATAAATCACCCCCCCCCCGAAATGCAAGAACCCCCTTAAAGTGAGAAAAATATCCCTCAAACTGCCCCTCAAAATTTCAATGGCGCAGTCTGCGCTATACCCCCCCCCCCCCCCCGCGTATAGATGGGCACCCTGATTTTACCCCAAAATCTGCCCCAAGGACAAGGGCTCATCCTCTTAAATTTCGCAAAGACTTCCCCCAGAAGTGCATCAAGAGCCCCCTTAAAGTGAGAAAAATACTCTTCAACCCCCTTAAAAATTTCAATGGCGCAGTCTGTGATTCCCCCCCCCCCCCAAGCTTAGATGGGCACCCCTGACTTTACCCCAAAATCAGCCCTAAGGACAAGGGCGAATTCCCCTAAATTTCACGAAGACCCCACGAAATGCAAGAGCCCCCCCTTTCAAATGAGAAAAATACCCTTCAAACCCCCCTCAAAATTTTAATGTCGCAGTCTGCAACATGCCCCCTCCCCCCGCTTAGGTGCGCACCCTGACTCTACCCAAAATCAGCCCCAAGGACACGGCCGCATCCTCTTAAATTTCGCGAAGACTTACCCCGAAATGCATCAGGAGCCCCCTTAAAGTGAGAAACATACTCTTCAACCCCCCTAAAAATTTCAATGGCGCAGTCTGTGCCATGCCCCCCCCCCCCCTTGCTTAAATGGGCATCCCTGACTTTAACCAAAAATCAAACCTAATGACAATCGCGCATCTCCCTAAATTTCCCGAAGATCCCCCCCCCCCCCAAAAAAAAATGCAAGAGCCTTCTTAAAGTGAGAAAAATATCCCTCAAACCCCCCATAAAAAATTTCAATGTCACAGGCTGCGCCATGCCTCCCCTGCTTAGGTGAACAGTCCCGACTTTACCCCAAAATCAGCCCCAAGGACAAGGGAGCATCCCCTTAAATTTCGCGAAGACCCCCCTCGAAATGCAAGAACCCCCTTAAAGTAAGAAAAATACCCCTCAAACCCCCCTAAAAATTTCAATGGCGCAGTTAGCGCCATGCATCCCCCTGCTTAGGTGGGCACCCCGGATTTTACCCCAAAATCAGCCCCAAGGACAAGGGCGCACCCACTTAAATTTCGCGAAGACCCCCCCCCCCCTCGAAATGCAAGAGCCACCTTAAAGTGAGAAAAATACCCCTCCAACCGTCCTAAAAATTTGAATGGCGCAGTCAACGCCATGCACCAACCGCTTAGGTGGGCACCCGTGACTTTACCCCAAAACCAGCCCAAAGGACAACACGGCGCATCCCCTAACCCCCCATAAAAATTTCAATGTCGCAGTCTGCACCATGCCCCCGCATCCGTTTAGATGGGCACCCTGACTTTACCACAAAATCATCCCCAAGGACAAGGGCGCATCCTCTTAAATTTCGCGACGATTTCCCTCAGAAATGCAAGAGCCCCCTTAAAGTAAGAAAAATACCCCTCAAACCCCCTTAAAAATTTCGATGGCGCAGTCAGCGCCATGCACCCCCCTGCTTAGGTGGGCACTCCGGATTTTACACCAAAATCAGCCCCAAGGACAAGGGCGCATCCCCTAACCCGACCAAAATGCAAGAGCCCCCTTAAAGTAAAAAATAAACCCCTTAAACCCCCCATAAAAATTTCAATGTTGCAGTCTTCACCAGGCCCCCGCCCCCGTTTAGGTGGGCACCCTGACTTTACCACAAAATCAGCCCTAAGAACAAGGGCGCATCCGCCAAAATTTCGCGAAGACTCCCCCCCCCCGCCAGCTTAGATGGGCATCCCTGACTTAACCCCAAAACCAGCCACAAGGACAAGGGCGCATCCCCCTAAATTCCCCCCTCCCTGGAATGCAAGAGCCCCCTTAAAGTGAGAAAAATACCCCTCAACCTCCTCCCCTAAAAATTTCAATGGCTCAGTCTGCGCCATGATCCCCAATAGGTGGACACCCCTGGGATATAATAATCCGAAATTAAGGCTCAATAGCTTGCTGGCTATTACGCCTTAAAAATTGCTGGCTCGATAGCCCAGTGGCTATTACGCCTTAAAAAATTGCTGGCTCAATAGCCCTGATGCTATTACGCCGGTAATAGATGCCGGGAACATGATTGCCTGAGGCTATGCCGGCGTAATAGCTGGGGAGCTATTGAGCCAGTTACCGGCGCAATAGCCACAGCCGTTTGTTTACTGTTTTTTTAACAAGTTTTTTCAAACTGCACTGCTTATATTGTTAAGATCTAAACCATGTTAAATCAAAACTTAGTTATTTTAATTTGTCTTTTGATTCTCTTTTTCGTACTTCTAACTTTAGGGAAATTTGTCATGTTCTTATCTTCTCATACTTCATTATCCAATTCACACTCTCTTAGAAACCATGGTAACCATACATTATGTTGCTTATTTCTATCATTTAACTTATACTTCTTTTTAAAAATACTATTATCGTTTTATATTATTTTTATTAGTTCAAAAAGTAACTAAATGTAAACTAATTTGATGCATTCTTCCCTGAAAAATGCTGCTGCAAGTGATTGTATCCTCCTCAATAAATATGGAATTTTGCTTATACATGTATGTTTTGGATTCTTGTAGAAAATGTTAATTTTAACAGCTTATTCCGAAGTATTTTAACAACGGAGGTTTGTGTGCCCCTGCAAAATTTGGTGGTGGTAATCAGTTTGATGATAATTATTTTCTCCTTTTGTTGCTTTAAGATATCCTTATGCGACTAGATATTTCCTTACTCTCTTCCCTACGGCATTTGTGAAGCGTGAAGAAGTTTTGTTAAATGTCACTTGTAAATGAAATGAAATGTGGTTATGATACATTTTAGTTTTTTCTTTGAATGAGCAGCAATCAGATGTGCATCCAGGAGCGGCATGTGCCCCTCTGTGATAAATTCTGACGTTGGAGGCAGAGTCAGATAAAAGTATATCTGCGCACGCAACTCAAAAGTATCTGCAAGCTACTCATTGTCTATCACGTAAAAAAGCGGGGGGGGGGGGGGATTGTCCGGCTTCCAAAAAAAAAAAAGAAGAAAAACATTTTTCTCCTTAGAAATAAGAAGTACTTGCAGGTATATGCTTTGAGGTTATATGGAACTAATTTTCATGCCAATTATGTGAGCCTATGGATGCTCACATGGTACTATCATGGCTATGGATACTATCTTGTAATAATTTTTACAACGTAAATAAATAATATCAATATCAACGAATTGCTCTTCAGTTGATCTAATCCTTATCTTTTATTTAAGAACTTTTACGATTATCGGGTGACGTGCAACTCCTCGACGAATGTATCCGCATGTCAGCGGATGTATCCGCGTGCGTGCGTGTGTCTACATTATCTAGCTTTGTTTGGAGGCTTTAAAACAAGCACAGCATTTGAAACTTTTCAACAGAGTCGGAAAGGATTCAAGTCAAGGACAACTTGATAACTCAATATATACTATGTTTTAAGAACAACAAAATAGCATAATACATGTATGTATAATTTGTTATATTTCTTATATTGTCTAAAAAAAAATGGAGTAATAAGCTTCCCCCCCCCCCCCCCTCCTTCTCCTATTGTCTCCGAGAAACAAAAGTATCATTCTCAAAGGTGAAACATCACAGATGTGCCATCCTGGGCCTTTAGCAAAGTAGAGGTTCAGAATCACCGAGAATCTCGTCAACAAAACCAAAATGATTTTGATTTCGAAGATTTGTCATTGAAAATCATCATTGGTGGATTGACATGTTCGGACAAATTTATTGTCCATCACAATAAATTTTTTTAATCCCCTTTGTCTATCACAAAACTATGTAAAACTTCTATCATGTGGATTTTTTGGAGTGCCTTCGGAACACCTATGGTCCCTAAGAATTTCTAATGCAGAGAGAATAAAAGTTGATTCGAATTTAAGCTGTTATCTACTATATGTTCCGTATTTATGTATCATTTATCTAACTTTTGGCAAAATAAAAAACTATTTTATGCAGCTTTGGATGTCACCGAAAACTTAAAACTCGGCTATTATTTTTGTGAGATTTTGAAAAAAGTCGGAAAAAAAGCTTTTATTATATTAAAGTGTTCTTAATATGTAATATTATTTTAAGAAACTTCTATAGCCTTTAAATTTTCTTGTGATGGTTAATGCAAAACAAAAAGAGAGAGAAAGAATATCCCTCTTTTTGCTTTTGTATTCAAAAGGAAAACTATTTCGTGCACAGATATTGGTACTGGTCAAGTTTCAGGGCAATGAAAAATGTTGCCAAGAATCTTAATGATCAACATCTTCTTGCGTGCAGCTTTAAAAAGTCATTTACTGTTTCAATTTATTTACTTATAATTTGTCATGTGATTAATGTTTGAAAGTAATATTCTCCATAGATCCACCATGGATTTCTTTGATTCAGAATGTGGGATTACTTAGCATTTTTATGCTGCAGCATACTTTTCAAGCTAAGAAGGCCATAAAGAAATTATTGCACCATTTGAACTGTGATGTTTCTGAACGATTACTTTATAACATAGGATCCTGCATTGTTCTTCAGGTAATTGTATTTTAAAATTTAATTATTTTTAAATTTTACTTTTCAGTGACAAGCTCAGAAATTTGTTTTTGCCTTATCTGAGATTTGCATATTAAAGCATGTATTATGTGTGAAAATGTTAGTGTAACTAAGCAGGGAGCCAACCTTGACTAACAAAAAATCAGTTGTAGGCATGATTTTGTATTACCCGTGGTCGAATCAAGAACGTTCAATTGTATTTTATTCATAAGTTGATTGTATATTTATAACTTTAGTTGTATTTTTTTCATTTAAATAATTAATTTATATTGAGAGCTTTTAATTCACAGAAAAAAGGCACTTATTTAAACTTCATGTCTTATTTCAGGTAGTGATGTATTTCTGGCAACCGGTTCAGAGCTGTACATTATGGCAAATACCTACTTCAAATCATCCGCTTGCTTGGTGGTTTTTTACTTTAGTTCATACCATTTCTTGGTTGATCATTTACAGTGGGTGCTATATAATGGATCTGACTGAACTTTTAGGAATAAAACAGGTATTTTTTCTTATTTTCTAAATATTTTCCTTCAGACACGTCTTCCTTATCACAAGCATTTTTTGGACTAGTCTTTTCTTACCTTCAAAGTTAATTCCTTCATCCAATACGGACAAAGCTACTAGTTTATCCCCTAAATCCCATAAGTGATTTATGAATTTTCCAATCACTGCTTCTGCTGCATGTTTGTCGTCATTTTGTGCGCTGCTAGTTTTTCAGACATATTATATTGTTCAAAAGAGCCTCGATTGGGTTGCTGCGAAAAACCAAATCTTCATACAGCATTTAATTGTAAAACAGCTTTGTAAAACAGCATTGAAGGGCTTTCTTTTCATGTAAGGTCAATTTAAATTGTTTCCTAAATATAAAAATTTTCAAACAAAAATTTTTTTTGCCACCCATGTGGCTCAGGGATAAGCTCCAGGTTGCCGAAAACATATCCCTGTAGGAGGAAATTCACCAGGAAATATTATTACAAGTTATGAGAATTCAATGTAATCTTTCTCAATTCCGCTTTTTACGAACAATAATATGTCATCCACTTCATCTTTTAGAATTTAAGTGGTATGTGTACTTGATTGAAATGTTATAAGTTCTGAATGATGGAGATCTTTCCACAAAATTTTGAAGCGCTTAAATAATTGAATATCTGTTCTAGAACTAAGAAAGGCAAGACCTTCTTTAAGAACACACTCTGCAGTACGATTTCAAGTGCATGATGATAGCAATCCAAATGTAATATTTCACCGTTCAGTTTTTGCTCTAATAAATTGCATGCACAATTTATATGATTGGTATTGCACTACAGCTAGAACAGTTAGCAATAAAGAGCTATCATCTAAGATATCATATACGACTGAAGAAATATCTAAGGAATTCCGAGTAGCTGTTCAATATTAGGACCTGAAGCTATCACGGTAATCCTGTCGGCGTTCTTTTTCCAGTTACATCTGGATGTAGCTTTGTATCCCAGTGAATAACTACAAAATCTTAATTTAAATTCATGAAATTTAGTTTTACCTCTCGAAGATTTTCTTTTGCTCTCTTAAGGAATGTACGATTGATCACTAGGTCATTTGGATTTAAATTTACTGCATCTACATAGGCTGTAAATAAATTAACGACATCTTTATCCTTAATATGGCATTTGTCTAACAGTGATGAAAGGTGAGCAGATATCAATAGTTGTCAAGCTTTTTTGCATTGTGCTAGACCAGCTGTAGAAAACAAAAGTTAGGATAGATACCCATTTCGGTTTCTAAATCTTGTGAATCGCAAGAATTTGATGATAATAAAGCACTATGTACTGAAATAGAAGAAAATTAATTTAAAGTATGGATTTCTACATTGTTCCGATCTGGATATATTTTTTAAATTTATATTTTAGCTATGGAAGACACAGTATATTTTTATGTTAGCAGTAATCGAGGATATTTCAAAATTTATATTTTAAAAATTTAAAATTGCGTAAGCATTTAGGTATGTTTATAACTAAAGAAGAGCGAATTAAAATTATAATTGCAATTACTTATATTTATAGCATTGAAACCTTGCGACTATATTTGACACACGTATTACATACACTGGGAATTTTGTAATCAACACCCCCAAAGCTTGGAGGAGGCAATTTGTTGTTGTCAAAGATCTCAAAGATCGTTCATTAATGGCCTAGGTCATTCATTAATGGGCTATCGAATCCCTTGTGTCCATCTTGATGGGAAGAAACGTTCCCCTGTCGCTTGGTTGGAACAAGCGCAGAAGAGCGATACGCTTGACTCAAGGCCATTGGTGTACATTTTATTCTCTGTAACATGTTAAATTCTACGGAATGAAAGTGAGAGAATGGTCGATCTGGAAGTAGCAGCACCTATTGAGGTTCAAAATTACTTTAAATATAAAACGTTAGAATATTTTTACATAAAAATGAGAAAATCCGCAATTTTTTCTTCGAAACTCAAAAAAGGGGGTCCTAGGGGCACGTGTTAATATTCATGGATTGACTTTAAATTTTGCAAGGATCATTTATTTGTACAATGGAACAAAATGAGGGGGCGTCGCGTAAAATATCTGCAACTTCAAAAATAAGGACCACCCTAATATATATATATATATATATATATATATATATATATATATATATATATATATATATATATATATATATATATATATATATATATATGGATGTATGTTTGTGGGTGTGTGTTCCTTATACAAATCCACAGTTTTAGTCCGATTTCTTCCAGATTTGACACAGAGGTAAATTGTTGCTCAGGAATTCATATAAGCTGGTTTTTGGAATTTAAAAAAGGCCCAAAGAGGTTCAAGTTTATATTTGTAATCATAAAATTGATCTTTTCGACATAAACATATTTTTGTTTTTGTTATGAATTTGGTCCTGAAATGAAGTCTCTTCAAAGATTAACTGTAATCATAAAATTTGTGATCCTTTTTCCAAAGCAAATGAAAATGCTTAGCAGCATATAACCACCAGGAGATATTTTAAATGCAATCAAGACAAAAATTATCTTGAACAATGACCGTTGCTGTCGATTAGCAACAAGCGGAAAGCATGTTAGCAAAAAAGCTGAACGAAAATGAAATGCTGATGTCAGTGCTTCTTGAATTGTACTTTTCAAAGACACAGGCATGCATTGTGCTTGCTACATTTCCCTAATAAGTTTTTAAGTAATAATTCCATAACAATAAACGAAATATTTGATCAGTATTTTCTACATGAACAGCGCAGAAAATACCAAAATGAGATAGGTATTAATAATGCATTCACTATCGATGTACAATATTCAACAGTTTTAGCATTAGAATACTAAACTTATATTAAAACGACATCCTTGCAAAAGAGATTTAATTTCAGGGTTCGTACGCCCTTGAAAAACCTTGAAAAGTGCTTGAAAAAAAAAGTTCATTTTCAAGTGCTTGAAAACCTTGAAAAAGTTTCTTAGTGCTTAAATTCTCTCAAAAATCAACGAATTGTGCTTAGAAGTTTTAAAAAAGTATTTCACCAATGCAATTTTCTGAACATGTGTTCAGTATGCAACATCGCGAAAAATTGCTTCCGTGTTTGGGATTTCAATCCTTTTGCATCTTGTAAATATTTTGATGTTTTTTACAACCGAAAGATATTTTGACATATGGTACCTTAGATTAGTTTTTTTTTTGTTTAATTTCATTAATTAACAAAGATATTAATTTGGAAACCATGACAACATTGAACTTACTCGGGTTTCGCGGAAAATTGCTCTTGTGTTTGAAATTTCAATCTTTTTGCATCCTGCAAATATTTAAATATTTTGGCTAATCAAATGTTAGTTTCGCATATGCTACCTTAGATTAGTATATTTTTTGTTTAATTTTAATAAAAAACCATCCCAATGTCTGAATTATTGTAAAACAAAACAAAGAGCGAAATTGAAAGTTACTTTAAAAGCCTTACTTGAATTAATTACAAATATTTTATTTATTAACAAACATAAGATGGCAACAGTTAAAAATTTTAAATCATTGAGATAATATTTCCGATCATTTCCATACAATTAAAATCACGAGAAATACGCAGACGACAATCTATTACGATTTTATCTTTCTTATTGTTGCATTAATAAAACTATTTTTATTCGCAAAAAAAAAAAAAAAATCAACACCTCTTGGAGCGATTGGAGTCAAAATTGAACCAAAGCCTGTTTACGTATGGATTCACATATATTTCAAATTTCAACCAGAACGTAGCATTACTTCTTGAGATAGGGCACTCACAATGGAAAAAAAGAACGGGCGATTGCGCTACCCCCCTTTTTAGCTGTTGACACCAAAATAAAATCAGCTCTTATACCCACTAAGGGCTACTTGTCAAAAAATTTTTGTTTGATTCCGTTCGTTATTTCTTGAGATACAGCAGTCACAATTGACGACAAAAAACGTTCTATAGCTCAACCCCCCTCTGAGTTATTGAGACCAAAATTGAATCAGTACCTTCTCCTGTTAATGGCAACATATGGACCAAATTTTGTTTGATTCCGCCAGTTACTCAGCAAGCACGCGTAACTCAAAAAACGTCCCATTGCTCCACCCCCCTTGGAGGAATTCGCGCCAAAAACTAATGGGCACAAGTTCACATAGGGGCACATATGTGTACTAAGTTTCGTTCCATTTCATGCGGTAGTTTTTGCTGTAGAGCGGCCACAAAAAACTGGTCACACACAGACGTGACACACATACATACACACACACATACATACATACACACACACACACAGACAGACAGACATTTTCCAAAAATAGTCGAAATGAACTCAGCACACCTCAAAACGTTCGAATCCGTCAAAATTCGAAATTCGAAAATTTGCACGAATCCAATACTTTCTTCTATATATTAGATATAGAAGAAAGTAAAAAGGCTGTGCACCTTTAGATCCGCAAAACCACATAGAAATTTAATATGGCAGAATTCATATAGTTTTGAAGGGTAAGAGTAAAGTTTGAAAAAATGCAAAGAAATATTAAAATTTAAATTTAAACTGTTTTAAAGTGCATAAAATTGCTCCATTTTTTATGTAAACAAATTTCTTAACCGTTCAAAATTTTATATTACTTAAACACTCGAGCAATAGTACACCTGATGAAGGATATTTGTCAATCAGCATTAATTTAAAACCTGTTAGCGGGTGTGATGCAACTTTTGACACATAGAGATTACTACTGAAAAGAGCGTGATGAAATATTGCGCCACGTTATCAAGTTTTTTCTTTTTTAGTCTTTATCGTGAAATAAGTTGAGGAATGCTCCATTCTCAGTTAAAAGGCTCAGTTCGATAATTTTGATTGTAAACAATCCAAAAACATTGAAAGTTTGTAACTACCATTAAGCATTTCCACTGTCATTGACGAAATACTGTAAGATAAGAATGGACTTGTGTCAGTGTGTTTGAAGCAACTTTCTTAACAGTGGTGGGATAAGGTGAAGCATTTTGTACCTTACGTATAACCACTAATCGCAATAGATTATTTTTTAAATTTCAAGAAATTACAATCTCCAGTGAAACTTCCGTTCTCTATCACGATCAATAAGTCATAAGGGAAAGCGATTAAGTACTTTAGATGCATGTGAAATTTACCTATTTCCCATATAGCTTTATGTTGCATGCTTAAGGTTGGGTTCACTCAAAAATGCATTTCTTCTTGCTGCTGGAAGGGGGGACTAAGAACAGTATTTAGGAGCAAGTTTTGAGTTAAATGTACGAATTAGAAAATTTTAAATTATTTAACTTTTTAGATTTTAGATTACATTTCAAAACATGGAAATACATTTCCTTCCACTTCAAGCTGCGGATAAGGGGAACAAAATGTGTAACAAGCATTTGTAAAATATAAACAAAAGAATTGTCTATTATGCAGTTGTAAGTACAAAAAGAGACGGTGGGTTTTTTTCCCTCTAATTGCCTGCAAATAATTTAAAAGAAAAAAAAATGCCAATAATGACCAAAATGTGCATGCCTACTTCTTTCTCCATAACACAGTTAAATTGACACATTTACGAGGGCTATCCAGAAAGTAGATTACGTTTTCGTCTGTGTCCGCTAGGGGCGGGGCTAGCGCGGCCATCTTGGGGTCAAAGCGTTGCGCAGCTCAGTCTGCATCTAGCCGTGCTAGTGAGAGGTTCGTGCTGTGTTCGTTCAGATACTGTGACGGTTTGAAATGTCTGCGTTAATTGAAAATCCCGCGAGCTGCGAGGTGCGCGCAGTAATAAGGTTTCTGACTGCAAAAAACTGTAAACCGAGAGAAATCTATCGGCAGCTTTGTGAAGTGTATGGGGACAACATTATCACTGAAGGTGGAGTGCGTCAGTGGGTCATAAGATTTAAAAATGGCCGAACCAATGTTCACGACGAA